>NC_074728.1:22769041-22931541 GCF_947242115.1 Biomphalaria glabrata | reverse complement strand
ATATGCATATATTTATCTATGCTAGCTAATGATGTAGATCTGTAATAGGTCTATATTTTTGTAGTCTTAAAAAATCTTGTAAATATTGATTGTGTTGGTTTCAGTGACGAAGCTATCATTATAGTGAACTGTTCCTACGCAGAAGAAGTTGGCCCACTAACTGGTAGGCTTCTACTGAAATGTCTCTTCTTACTCCTTAGTGAAATGTTTATATTATTTCAAGTTTTATTAAGATTGGTCAGACGGTGTTTTTTTTTCATTAGGAACAAACAAATATACACCTTACAGTTTGATTAATATATTATTTTACAATTCTTACTATTTGCTTGTATTCTCTTCATCTGTGGGTAAAAGGACAAATTTTCAAACTGTAGGTTGGACGTGTATCTCGAAAATGGCTCTAAAGTTTTTCCTAGAAATTTGACAATTTATGTCTTTGGGGAAAAAAAATCACTAATATCTAAAGAAGTGAAAATTAGGTTTCCGAAATAATTTTTCAGAATTGTCTAATTATTTTCAAAATTAAATTTGGTTTACATCTTTTAAAAAACACGGATTCAGTTCGATCGACACCTTCAGTATGGTCACGGAGGTCACGGCTCGATCCCGTTTCCGTGTATTCAGTTAGAAGTGGAATAAGGACATAGATTTGCATAAGCAATTTGCGCACCGTCTTTTGTAGACTTTGCAATTAGCGCACCGTCTTATGTAGACTTTGCAATTAGCGCACCGTCTTATGTAGACTTTGCAATTTGCGCACCGTCTTATGTAGACTTTGCAATTTGCGCACCGTCTTATGTAGACTTTGCAATTTGCGCACCGTCTTATGTAGACTTTGCAATTTGCGCACCGTCTTATGTAGACTTTGCAATTTGCGCACCGTCTTATGTAGACTTTGGAGTCCACCTGCCTTTATAACGTCATTAGCTGAACTGTTAGTTAACTCTTTCTCTCCTAATTGACGATGCCAGCGTTGATTTGACCCCCAATCAACTAATTTTTTTTTATATTTATAAACTTAACTTTTTGTTGTGTAAAAAGAGCACGCATTCCCCTATTATTCGATACCAAATATAACATTTTCCGATGACGAACGAAAAAGTGATTCAAGTTTAATCCTAGCAGGAGAGTGAAATACAAATGAATAATTCTATCGGAACGAGGAAAATAATTACGGAGAGAAAGAGTTAAAGTTCCCTCTTTCCGGCCTTGCGATCTATAGGGCAGAGGATGTAAAGGTCACCTGTTTCTGTGGTCCACGGTTAGCTAGGGCGTCACGTGGCCAGCACAACGACCAACAGCCATTTTTTTTTCCCCACAGCTAATGTCAAGTACCCATTACAGCTGGGTGGGCTTTACTAACTATTGTGCATTTAACTATAAACTCATGGCCATCCTTAAGCATGGGCAAACTAGGCAGATGCCTTGGGCCTACAATTGGTGGGGGGGGGGGGGCATCGCACAAGACTAAACAAAAATTAGAAAAAAAAATTAGCGAAACTTGGATCACATCTCAAACATAGTACAGCACTATGGCTCTCTGTTTACCGGTCTAACTCATGCTCTACTACGGAGATTGCGATACATAATTTTAAGTTCAATATGTTTGTCCATTTATATAGAGACAGGTAGGTTTTAAATAAATTTAGTATTATTTTTAAATTTTGGTTCGCTGTTTTTTTTTTGTTATTTTTTTAAATTCATTTAGGGCCAGCAAATTCTCTCGCCTAGGGCCTCCGATTATTCAAGGCCGGCCCTGATAAACTATTCATGTTTTTACAATTATTACAGCATCATTACTATAATCCGATTAAATCCAGGCATGCTATTATAGATAAACCCTGCACGGAATTATTAAATGACTGTATTTCTATTATTTCGGAAAAGTTTCTCTGCCATTGCTGTTATCGTATTTTAAGTATTTTAATATACTTATAATTTGAAAGTAAAAAATAGAAAAGCTTCAAAAATATATTGTTTTAAAAACAATACCTCCATTCTACAACTTATAATATAAAAAAAAATATCTAGTGCAAATCAAGTATCGAACCCGCTTCCAGCTTCATAAACGTATGTCGTTACCGAATCGGCCAGCAAACTACGCATCCCTTAAGAAACAGTTTTTCAGAACTAAATATTTGTATACTGCATTCGCGCAATAAAATGTTTATTTAAACTATCACTCAACCCTTAAAACGCGTGTGGTAGTTTAGCCTCTAAACATCATTTATTGATATTATCATTATATGGACGTCTAGATCTAACACTAGACCTAGACTTATGATTTAGATCTAGTCTAGATCTAGATTCTAGATGTAATCTATATTAGATTTACATAAAAATTATTAGCAAAACTTAGCTAATCTTTCAATAAACTTGTGAAACTCTGAACATTAATTAATAAAACTCTTGAATCAATAATGCCTTATATTCGGAAGTTCACGAACGCGACAGTCTTTTCGATAGTCATTTCAAAACCGACGATGGCTCTAGGTATAAGTCTAGTACTCCATCCATATTTACATTTATTATAATTTGTTCGTTTGTAAAATGTTTACATGTTTCGGATGTTCCTTCAGAGTTGAAGAAAATTTACTTCAAACATCCCGCTGGACGACGGGGGATGGGAGCAGCAAGGTTTGAACTCGGGACCATCGAGATGTTCGAACGACAGTCCAGCGCGCAAACCGCACGACCAGGCAGCCATTTTAAAAAAAAATTATATCGATCAAACTAGAGTTTTCCCCATGTGCCCAAACGAGCTAGTTAGTCTAGTAAACCTATATACATTTACTGTTAAATTTCTTTAAAAATCGTTAGAGCCGTTTTTGAGATCAGCTGTTCAGGTTCCTGAATCCAGGTTCCATGAAGTTCTGACTTTGTTTTTGTTTAGATTATTTACCTTCTATGACTAAACAAAAGCATTTTTTTTTTTGTTTTGAAAGGTACGAAGATTGAAACTAACAACAATATCGGGGTGATTATAGGCAACTGCATCACAAAATCTTGCCAGAAAGGCAACTGCACTGAGGATCCCATTGCAGGTACCTTTACCATTATTATTATGGCTTTTATATAGCGCTACTTTCATGCTTATTGCATGCTCAGAGCGCTTTTTGGTCCAATCTCATTTGTGGACCAGTTGGGGGGTTGGGGGAGGGTGTATATAGAAGTTGGTTTTTCCGTGCTGCCTTTAGGCGCTCAGTAAACACAACTCTTGCCCGAGTCGGGTGTCGAACCTCGAGCCCCCTTCTAGGTAGCCAAGCCAAGCCAAGTTCAAGCGTACTCGACCAACCCTTTCTTTTGTAGAAGTTTCTGTTGCACATTCAACTAGCCGGATATGACCCACAGCCCGCAGGCCTTAGTTTATGTATCACTGATCTAGCGCCATGGTCCCCTATTTAGCTTTTATAAGATACTGAGAAAACGGGTTTACCCGATTTGTTAATAAAGTTTCGTTTTTCAAAAGAGACAAATTTTAGCTATTTTGTGTTTATTTTTAGGGCCTTCTTAATGTTGGAGAGGCATTTACATACACCACGGTCTGCGCCGTGATTTAAGGAACATTCATGTGAGGGTTGGGCTTCGAGTCCTGTCTCCAGCTGAGTTGTGTCTGTTAAGCGCCCAGAAATAGCACATATACCTTCTACCCAGATACTATTTCCTACATATGGTTACTAAAGAGATTGGGTCATATATCACACTGAGCCTGCTACTGTTGTAAATTTACACTATACAAAATCACTAAAAAAATGCTTGAACAGTATTTTTTTTCCTCGTTCCGATAGCACTATTCACTTTGCTCATTTTGTATTTCACTATCCTGATATTAAATTTCAATAACTTTTTTCTTTGTTATCAGAAAATGTTATATTTTGTATCGAATTACAGGGGAATGGATGCTCTTTTCTTTTTTAAATGACGCAAATTAATGTCTATAAATCCGAAAATCAATTTAGTTCTATGGGGTCAAATCAACTTTGCCATCATCAATTAGGAGAGAAAAAGTTTTAAAAAATCAAAGCTTAAGAATTGTTGTTTACCAATTGTTTTTGCTTAGCGCAGTTTTATGCTTTTAGCGTTCACAATACGCTGTGATCCTATCACTTGTCTGGACCAGTTGGAAAGGGGGAGAGAGGACGGGGAATCTGGCTGATCGCTTTTTAAGTGTATTTAAAAAAAAAGAAGGAACGATCCGAATTCAAACTTGAGGGCTTAGCCTTCTCAGGATATTTCAAGCCAACACGGTAACCACTCTGCTTGCAAAGCGCCTAGGAATATGGAAGATTGTAGAGTTGTCTATTGTTTCAATTTAATGTTTGTGTTCAATAAGTCTGAGACGGCAGTCTAATATAAAGGAAGATAATTCAGCGTATTCTTCAGCCAATTATTATTTATTTCCCTTGTTTGAGATATCAAAGTAATTTATTACCAACAGTTAATAAACTAATTGGCTATTTTTTTTTAAATAGATTCTTGTATTGTCAGGTAGAAGAAATAATTGTGCAAACTTTCAGCTTGATCCGAGATTGGGTGCCGAAGAAATAACGTCTACAAAATTTTGGCCAGTCAGACAGACACACAGACAGACACACTGAGTGATTTGATATAATAAGCTTTGTAAAAAAAAAAATACGAGTGACTTGTTTTCTTGGATGATGTGAAAGCAGATCTGCAACAGCTTGGGATTAGGGGGGTGGAGACGAAAGGCCCAGGAGAGATTTGAATGGAAGGATGTGTTGAAGCAGGTCAGGGCCCTCCATCGGCTGTAGCACAACTGGGATGGATGGATGGATGTTATTTTTCTTGGAAAGTGTTAACCAGTTGGTCTCCCCCTTTGTTCCAGAGATGCTATTTCCAGCTGATATTTTCGGTACTCAATACATAGTGTTTGACCTACACAGTATGGGCGCAGATAGTGACCTCGTCATGATGGTGCCCATGAGCGGAACACGCGTGGTCTACTTCAACAACACGACCAGAATAGAGCAGTCCTTACCCAAGGGACAGACCAAAGTAAGTTTGTAATGTATGCATACAAAACACAAACATTATTAGTTAATACTAGTAGGAGGCCAGTAACACCGCACCCCCCCTCCCCCCCACCCCCGAGGTACAAGTTGTTGTTAAGTTTAACTGGAGTGTGACTGAAGTCAGCCATCTTGCCTAACTGGAGTTTGAAGGCATTCAGCCATTTTGCTTAACTGGAGAGTGACTGTAGTCAACCATCCTGCCTAAGAGTTTGAATGTAGTCTGCCATCTAGCCTAACTGGAGAGTGACCATAGTCAGCCCTCTTGCCTAAGAGTTTGAATGTAGTCAGCCATTTTGCCTAACTGGAGTGTGGCTGTAGTCAATCCTATTGCCTAACTAGAGTTTAAATAGAGCCAGCCATTTTGCCTAACTGGAGTTTGAATGCATTTAGCCATTTTGCTTAACTGGAGTGTGACTGTAGTCAATCCTCTTGCCTAACTGGAGTTTAAATACAGTCAGCCACTTTGCCTAACTGGAGAGTGACTGAAGTCAGCCATCTTGCCTAACTGAAGTGTGAAAGTAATAAGGCATCTTGCCTAACTGGAGTGTGAATGAAGTCTTCCATCTTGCCTAATTGGATTGTGAATGTAGTTAGCCATTTTGCCTAACTGGAGAGTGACTGAAGTCAGCCATCTTGCCTAACTGAAGTGTGAAAGTAATACGGCATCTTGCCTAACTGGAGTGTGAATGAAGTCTTCCATCTTGCCTAATTGGAGTGTGAATGTAGTTAGCCATTTTGCCTAACTGGAGAGTGACTGAAGTCAGCCATCTTGCCTAACTGAAGTGTGAAAGTAATACGGCATCTTGCCCAACTGGAGTGTGAATGAAGTCTTCCATCTTGCCTAATTGGAGTGTGAATGTAGTTAGCCATTTTGCCTAACTGGAGAGTGACTGAAGTCAGCCATCTTGCCTAACTGAAGTGTGAAAGTAATACGGCATCTTGCCCAACTGGAGTGTGAATGAAGTCTTCCATCTTGCCTAATTGGAGTGTGAATGTAGTTAGCCATTTTGCCTAACTGGAGAGTGACTGAAGTCAGTCATCTTGCCTAACCGAAGTGTGAAAGTAATACGGCATCTTGCCCAACTGGAGTGTGAATGAAGTCAGCCATCTTACCAACAAACAACAGTTATGTTTCAGATAAAGGTTATGATTAACATGATGTTGACCTCCGACTACCCAATCTCTATCTACTACACCATCACCGCGCACCTCGACGATGGGTTTAACATTGGCGTGGCAGCGGGAGCAATCCTAACATCCGTGGAGCATTTCTATCACATTTTTTTGTTTAGGTAACAACCACACCACCCCGCCCATCACCCCATGTGCTATCTATCTATCTATCTATCTATCTATCTATCTATCTATCTATCTATCTATCTATCTATCTATCACCACCTACCTACCTACTTATCTATCTATCTATCTATCTATCTATCTATCTATCTATCTATCTATCTATCTATCTATCTATCTATCTATCTATCACCACCTACCTACCTACTTATCTATCTATCTATCTATTTATCTATCTATCTATCTATCTATCTATCTATCTATCTATCTATCTATCTATCTATCTATCTATCTATCTATCTATCATCTATCTATCTATCACAATCTATCACCACCTATCTATCTATCTATCTATCTATCTATCTATCTATCTATCTATCTATCTATCTATCTATCTATCTATTCATCTATCTATCTATCTATCTATCTATCTATCTATCTATCTATCTATCTATCTATCTATCTATCTATCTATCTAACTATCTATCTATCTATCTATCTATCTATCTATCTATCTAGCAAATTAGTACAATTATAAACTTAATGAAAAATCTTCATATTTTATATAGATCTAGTTATTATTTAGATAATCTACATTAATCATTCTAGATATTAAAATTTAGAACTACATTTCAACGACTGTTTTGCCTCAATAACTTTGGTGTCTTATTTAAATCTTATTTTCTTAAACCACACACTATAACCATTCCTAAATTATATAAAATTTAATGAAAACACGTAGGCCGATGTGTTCTACATAGGTCACAGGTGTCGAGTGACAAAGCTGTTGGCTACCATGGATGTACTAAAGATCTTGCTCTGTTATCTCATGTCTTCAATTCAGCTGCTTGGTCGTGCGGTTTGCGCGCTGGACTGTCGTTCGGATTTATCGACGATGGAGGGTTCAAGCCCTGCTCCCATCCCCGTCGTCCTGCGGGAGGTTTGGACTAGGAAGTAAACTATCTTCAACTCTGAAGGAACATCCGAAACATGTAAAACATTTTACAAGCATTTTTACAGCAGATGCTTTGCTAGGGGTGTTAAATAAATCTGCAGCAGTGTATGCCAGAGTTGCAGAATCCCATAGAATATTGAATTCGTCCTTAATCCAACTCAATGAATATCATAAAAAAAAACATCAAACTTTTTATATTCTAAGTGCTGCCTAATATCTGTTTTTTTTTGGGGGGGTTTAATGTGCTTGCGAACGTTTACTCTTAAGTAATGTTTAATTAATGTTTATCCCGGTCCAATGTTAATTATCTAGCGACCTGAGCGCGGTGAGCAAAATCGACTTTTCTAACTACGCCGTGGTCATGGCGGACCTTGAGACTAGGGAGTCGCTGCGTCTTAACAATGAGAAACCAAAGTGAGTATTTGCCTCTGTGTAATGTATAGTCCCTACATTACAATGTCTGAATGACTGTGTCCTGATGACTGTGTCCTGGTGACTGTGTCCTGGTGACTGTGTCCTGATGACTGTGTCCTGGTGACTGTGTCCTGATGACTGTGTCCTGATGACTGTGTCCTGGTGACTGTGTCCTGATGACTGTGTCCTGGTGACTGTGTCCTGGTGACTGTGTCCTGATGATATGTCCACCAAAGTTAAGTAAGTTAAGTTCCCCTTTTCAGACTTTGTGGTCTATAGGGGCAGAAGATGTAAAGGTCATCTGTTTCTGTGGCCTACGGTTAACGAGGGTATCATGTGGCCAGCACAACGACCATCCGCCTTTACTTTTCCCCAAATAATGTCAGGTACCCTTTATAGCTGGGTAGACTCAGAGGCGCCCAAGGATCCCGAAATTTTAAAATGTCAGTCTTCCACCAGGATTCGAACCCGGGACCCCGGTTCGGAAGCCGAGTGCTTTACTTCTCAGCCACCGCGCCTCTATATCCTACTAAGTCTAGGTGAATATGTCCGAGACTCTTCGCTAAAGAAGGCCTCAGCATTGACCAGCAGCATCACAACCTGTGGGTAGTTTAGACAAATACCTCGTTGCCAATGATACAATTGAATGATACTATGAAATGATACTATGAAATGATACAATGTACTGATACAATGAAATGATACTATGAAATGATACAATGTAATGATACAATGTAATACTACATTTCAATGATATACTTGAATGATACTTTTGAAAATGATACATTTGAATGATACTATTAAATGATACAATTAAATGATACAATTGGATGATAAAATTGAATGATACAATTCCTACTTAAAACACTCATTGATATTACTCATTTCTGCAGGGATTATGTAAAAAATGAGGTACTCCTTTAGACTTTGCTATACATGTAAATCTATGGCCACGGTTAACTAGGGGTTCGTGTGGCCGGACAATCGATCAACTACTATTACTTCCCCATCTAAGGTCAGGCAATCAGATTAGGTTTAACGCCCTATAATAAAAATCAAAAATTCTGAATACCAATCGTCAACAGGATTCGAACTCAAGACTCCTGGTTCGGAAGTCAAGCGCTTCACTTCTCGGCCACCCTAAACATGATTATGGTTCTCTAATTTGAGAATAAAAACAAGAAAAAATGTTGTTTTTTTCCCTGGTCCAATAATAGAAAAAAAAATAAACGTGGCAGCGTTTTCATGATGAAGTTTCCCCTTTCAGACCTTGGTGCTGATGGTGTTCAAGTCAACTGTTTCTTTGGCCAACGGTTAACGAGCAGGGTGCTATGTGGCCAGCACAACGACCGACCGCCTTTCATTTTCCCCAGCTGATGTCACGTTGGGCGGTGTCAGGGGCGCCCTAAAAATACCGAAGACCGAAATCCCAGTCTTCACCGAGATTCAAAACCCAGGACCTCATGTTCAGAAGCCATTCTCTTAACCACTCGACCGCCTCGCCATTTTCATGACGACTATTTCATAGTTTGGGAAACTCTTAAGAACAACCTAGTTCTACCTCCCCCAATCTGCCAATCCCTAACCCCCGCTTCTGCTTAAATACAACCCTAAATCCTGATCAATAACTCCCCATCCAGCATTACGTGGTACGAAGTGATTGGAAGCTTACACTTCCAACTCGGCTTTATAAGCTTTGACCGAGGTCTGCAGCGGCTCGAGTCGATCACAATGTCGGACTTTGGCGTCATGCTCTTTGGCTTTGAGAAAGACAGCAGTTACATCCATCCGGCTTCGTATTTTTACCATAAAAAGGTAAGGGCACATTGTGTTGCTTTACCATAAAAAGGTAAGGGCACATTGTGTTGTTTTACCATAAAAAGGTAAGGGCACATTGTGTTGTTTTACCATAAAAAGGTAAGGGCACATTGTGTTGTTTTACCATAAAAAGGTAAGGGCACATTGTGTTGTTTTACCATAAAAAGGTAAGGGCACATTGTGTTGTTTTACCATAAAAAGGTAAGGGCACATTGTGTTGTTTTACCATAAAAAGGTAAGGGCACATTGTGTTGTTTTACCATAAAAAGGTAAGGGCACATTGTGTTGTTTTACCATAAAAAGGTAAGGGCACATTGTGTTGTTTTACCATAAAAAGGTAAGGGCACATTGTGTTGTTTTACCATAAAAAGGTAAGGGCACATTGTGTTGTTTTACCATAAAAAGGTAAGGGCACATTGTGTTGTTTTACCATAAAAAGGTAAGGGCACAATGTGTTGTTTTACCATAAAAAGGTAAGGGCACATTGTGTTGTTTTACCATAAAAAGGTAAGGGCACATTGTGTTGTTTTACCATAAAAAGGTAAGGGCACATTGTGTTGTTTTACCATAAAAAGGTAAGGGCACATTGTGTTGTTTTACCATAAAAAGGTAAGGGCACATTGTGTTGTTTTACCATAAAAAGGTAAGGGCACATTGTGTTGTTTTACCATAAAAAGGTAAGGGCACATTGTGTTGTTTTACCATAAAAAGGTAAGGGCACATTGTGTTGTTTTACCATAAAAAGGTAAGGGCACATTGTGTTGTTTTACCATAAAAAGGTAAGGGCACATTGTGTTGTTTTACCATAAAAAGGTAAGGGCACTTTGTGTTGTTTCGGGTCCTTTCAGCTCGGCAACTTGATCGCTGTATTTGTATTTAGTTGTATTTGTATTTAGTTGTATTTGTATTTAGTTGTATTTGTATTTAGTTGTATTTGTATTTAGTTGTATTTGTATTTCACCAGCGGTGTAGCTAGGGATGGGGAGTGGGGAGAGTTTGAAAATCCCCAGGGGGAAAAGGTCCAAATGAGTGTTAGAATTTTTTTACATTAAATATTAAAAATATTACGCAAAATGCAGGGGTCCCCCCCAAAGAGGCCAAGATCCCCCCCCCCAGGGCCCCCAAATGATGGCAAATTTCTAGATACGCCACTGCGTTTCACCATAAAAGTGGTATATCTTAATGTCTCAGTAAATACGTTTGCTTAACAAGATAAACATAGAAAAGAAAAACATATCAAAAATATCAATAACAAGTTTAAATCATGTAGATATTTAACTGATTGTGTTAACAAGTAGTGATTTCTACACATAAATTGGATCTCCCCCCCACCCACTCGAAAGTTTATGGTGGCGGGGGGAGGGGCGGGATTGATGCCATCGCCCCCTCCTCAACCCTCCACATCGGCCAACATCTATAATGGGGTGGGGGGGGGGCGAAATAATCTTTAAAAAAAAGGTTGAAATATAAATAATTGCTATATATTATTAACATAAGTAATAAATTCGTATAAAAATTGTGTGATTTCTTGACTAAAATTTGGTCGTCTCCCCCCCCCCCCCTTTTGGATCCGCCAATGCTTCCAGCATAAGCAAACATCGTGCTGGATAGCACGTGAAGAAAAAAAAGGTTAGTCCGGTGAGAACAGGTTTACAACTGCATAAATGAGACTGATTCAACACATCAGTCAAGTACATATTCTTTCCAATGTTCGATGCCCCAACAAATAATTAATTGCCAAAATTCGATTGACTAATGTCTTTTTATTATTGACTCTTGTGTTGTCAGGTAAAAGAAATAATTGTGCAAAATTTCAGCTAGGTCCGAGACTGGGTGTCGGAGAAATGACGTGTTCAAATTATATTTACCAGACAGAAAGAATGAGTTGACATAACCTTTGTATAAAGAAGTACAATAAAATATTGAGGCTAAAATCCTCTAAAATCATACTCAAAATATACTGAATCATGTCACAAACTTCTTTCACGCCATACTACAGCCTTTGTCATTCCATGGTACAATTTTCGTAGATGCCATAGTACAAACAAACTGTCACGTTATGATAAAAACCTCTGTCACACAATGATACAAACCCTTTTTACGTCATGGCACTAGCCTCTGTCACGTCATGGCACTAGCCTCTGTCACGTCATGGCACTAGCCTCTGTCACGCCATGGTAGCTAGATGCACAGACGCTCAGACAACCTGACGCATAGACACAGTGACACTCTGACAGCTCCGCTTGACACCCAAACTTATGGAAACTTTGACACTCTGGCACTTAGACACCCTGACATTTTAACAGCTTGACACCATGGCATCAAGACATTTCGAATCAGGCACCCTGAAACATAAACACTTTGACACCCTGATACTCTGACATCTAGATTTTCAAACGCCAAGACGCCCTTAGACAATCTGAAATCCTGACACTCTGACAGTTAGACAACAGAACACTTAGTCACCTCGCCAGCCTAACAACTAGTCGCCGATCATTTCCTTGCAAACTGACTAATCTTTGGTCATTCAAGACAAAAACGTTGTTACTGAGGCCCTTCTAGTCCCTGCCCCCCCCCCATTCCCTAATAAATATTTATATTGAGTTTCTATTGGCCTCCCTCCGTCGTGAAACGACTAGGGTTCATCTCGTAGAGCCTCGTTTTCAAAGGGGAAGAATAACGCCCTTACAACTATCTCTCTCAATAATGTAATGTAATGTGTACAAACTTTTTACCAGAAAGACAGACAGAGTGAGTTGATATAAGCTCTGTAAAAAGAAGCTCCAATATTATTTACTAAATTATACTAGAATGAAGAACTCGATTGGCGTTGTTTAAATACTTAACTCTTACAAACATCATGCTGTGGTATTAAACATCCGAGCATCATAAAACGTGAATAGTCGTATTAGTTTCGAATTGTTCAAAAGAAGTTTGAGCAATATCGTCTTATTAGTCAGACGTCAACTTATAGACGTCCCAATCCTTAATCTATCACATGATGTTTCGTTATTTCATCTGCCAGACAATTAGTCAGTATTATTAGTCAGTATTATTAGTCAGTGTTATTAGTCAGTATTATTGGTCAGTATTATTAGTCAATATTATTAGTCAGTATTATTAGTCAGTGTTATTAGTCAGTGTTATTAGTCAGTGTTATTAGTACAGTATTATTAGTCAGTATTATTAGTCAGTATTATTAGTCAGTATTATTGGTCAGTATTATTAGTCAGTATTATTAGTCAGTATTATTAGTCAGTATTATTAGTCAGTATTATTAGTCAGTATTATTGGTCAGTATTATTAGTCAGTATTATTAGTCAGTATTATTAGTCAGTATTATTAGTCAGTATTATTAGTCAGTATTATTAGTCAGTATTATTAGTCAGTGTTATTAGTCAGTGTTATTAGTCAGTATTATTAGTCAGTATTATTAGTCAGTATTATTAGTCAGTATTATTAGTCAGTATTATGAGTCGGTGTTATTAGTCAGTGTTATTAGTCAGTATTATTAGTCAGTGTTATTAGTCAGTATTATTAGTCAGTGTTATTAGTCAGTATTATTAGTCAGTATTATTAGTCAGTGTTATTAGTCAGTATTATTAGTCAGTATTATGAGTCGGTGTTATTAGTCAGTATTATTAGTCAGTGTTATTAGTCAGTGTTATTAGTCAGTATTATTAGTCAGTATTATTAGTCAGTATTATTAGTCAGTGTTATTAGTCAGTGTTATTAATCAGTATTATTAGTCAGTATTATTAGTCAGTGTTATTAGTCAGTGTTATTAGTCAGTATTATTAGTCAGTGTTATTAGTCAGTGTTATTAGTCAGTATTATTAGTCAGTATTATTAGTCAGTATTATTAGTCAGTATTATTAGTCAGTGTTATTAGTTTGTATAGAGACGCACCATAGCTGACAGACTTTGAGCGCGACATTTAGTGACTTCACGACTTAGTTGGTTTATAATAATAATTAGGGTTAATTAGGGTTAGGGTTGTTACTTGTTAGTTGAGTACCTCGAATACACCCGTACAAGAAACCCAGGCACCTCCAGAGAAATCGGACGAAGTCAGGCAGCTATCAACTACTACAGGAGCAGGGCCAATCACTATCTGAAAAAAACAAAATTCCTTTTCTGACGCTAAAAAATGTTCATTGTAATTCTTGCTCAAGTAACTTAGTACATCATGATTATGTTATATGAATAGTAGCTGTTGACTTTGCTGATTTCCCCAAATCTAGGGCACAGGTTTCTGCACGTTAGCGATAGATGACGTGTCAATTGACGACAACATAGACAATGACTGTGATGATCTAATAGATGAAGAATACGCAGACTTTCAAGGTAATTTATTTTCCTTTTTTTACTAGCTGTAAATTGACAATCAGGCCTATGTTTTGTTTGTAAAATGTTTGACATGTTTCGGATGTTCCTTCAGAGTTGAAGATAGTTTACTTCCTAGTCCAAACCTCCCGCAGGTCGACGGGGGATGGGAGCGGGCAGGATTTGAACCCTTGACCATCGATAAATCCGAACGACAGTCCAGCTCGCAAACCTCACGACCAGGCAGCCATCCAATGTATCAATGTCTTCCAAAACGGAAGGCGTCGTCGCAGTGATCTTGTGCCTATAAGGAAAAAAAAAAGGGCATGTGAATTATAGTCAATTTTTGTTTGGTTTGTTTGGCATTGAATAAGGGAAATAACTTCTGCATTGTTGAGATATATAGTTGTAAGTGCAGCGATCTTGTGCCAATAAGAAGAAAAAAAAGGCTTGTGAATTATGACTAATTAATATTTTGGTTTGACATTGAATACAGAAAGTAACTTTTACATTATTGAGACATATAGTTATAAGTGCGGAGTTCTTTCACTTACTGTGTGCTCTGCGTTTCTAAAATTATTTTTTTTTATATTTTGTAATTTAAATTCTGAAAAAGTACTGTAGTGTTACCAATAGTACACGGCACTCTTTCAAATGTAACTCACATGATAAAACTAGCAAAATATATAAAATCCTTTAAAAAAGAAAAGCCTATCTCTAGGGGAAGAACTCCATCCTCAAAACTATATCTACATTTAATGTACAAGTTATTTCCCTTATTGAATATCAAACACAATATTTAATTAACAATAATTTTTGACTTATTTGAGTATTTTTTTGTTTATTGATTCATGTCCTACTAGGCACAATAAATAATTATTGAAAGTAACAACTTGATCGGAGAATGCGTGAGTGATAAATAGCGTTAACAAATATTTAAAGTGACTAAACCCAATAAATTAAGCCACATTATATGTATATATACATATACATATATATATATATATCATGGGTGTAGCCAGGGGGAGGTTTTTGGGGTTCAAACCCCCCCCCGAAATGAAATCCCCCCCCCCCCGAAGGGGGGGAAGTCGGAATTTAATTACTGATTTTTTGCTTTGATTTTGTTTATTTTAGGTGAGTTTTAAATACTAAACCATCACTTGCCCCAGCACAACCAAAGAGGTTTTGAGTTTAAAACCCCCTAACAGGGGTTCTGAGTTTAAAACCCCCTACCAGGGGGGTTCGAGTTTAAAAACCCCTACCAGGGGGTTCGAGTTTATAACCCCTACCAGAGGGGTTCGAGTTTAAAAACCCCTACCAGGGGTTTTGAGTTTAAAACCCCCTACCAGGGGGTTTGAGTTTTAAACCCTCTACCTGGGGTTTTTGCAGTTAACTCCCCCTCTTCTATAAAACAAAACACAAAAAATGCAAACGAAAATCCACTAATTCCAAGAGCACAGTTAAGGAAGATTTTGATTTTAAAACGTCTCTAAAATTTACGATAAACCCCTTCTTCAATATAAAAAAAAGCTAATTACACAATCAAAATGTTATGAGCGTAGCTAAATGGGTTTTGACTCAGATTTGAGTTTAAACCCCAATTCAGCGGGGTTTGAAGTAAAAAAATACCTCTTTAATAATAAAAACAAAGCAAATTATGCATTCAAAATGTTATGAGTGTAGTCAAAGGGGTTTTGAGTTTAAACTCCCCTCCAGTGGAGTTTGAAGCTAAAAAGTACCTCTTCAATATAAATAAAAGCAAATTACTCACTCTAAAATCTACGAGCGTAGCCAAAGGGGTTTTGAGTTTAAACCCCCCGCCAGGGGGGTTTGAGGATAAAAAATACATCTTCAGTGTAAGAAAAAAAGCAAATTACGGACTCAAAATGCTATGAGTGTTGCCAAAAGGGGTTTTGAGTTTAAACCCCCATTCAGAGGGGTTTGATGCTAAAAATACCTCTTCAATATAAAAAAAAAGCAAATTACACACTAAAATTATTTGAGCGTAGCCAATCCAATCAGAGGTTTTGAGTTTAAACCCCTCTTCTACAGATGGCTTTTTTTTAAAGTTTAAAACCCTTCCAGATGGTTTTGAGTTTAAGATCCCCCTACAGAGCATTTTGAGGTGGAAAACCCCCAACAGATGATTTTGACGATAAAACTTCTCTTTTCGATATAAAATCTAAAGCAAACTACAGTCACTTAATTCCAAGAGCGTATTCAAGAGAGGTTACACATTTTTACCAGTGGCAGGGATCCATTTATAAACTGCAGTGAATAGTCATCTGCCGAAATTGAAAAACACAAAATGTGGCTCAACAAAGATGGCTAAGACAGATTTTAGGAGTCAGTTATAGAGATCGGGTCTAAATCCTATGCCGAACTGGGAGTCGACCCATTAGTAAGATTTTGAGACAGCGATGCATGAGGTTTGCTGGACATGTTCTTCGACAAAATAAATTACGCATAAGAAGAGTTGCAATGATATCCAAGTACAACTTGACGCCACTCATTCATGGAGGTCCTCATGGCAGGTGGGAAGAGGCTTCAGACATTACCAGTGACAGATTTTTATGGAAACAGCTTGACGTCAAATGCTCCGAACGGCGCAGTAAGAATAGCACATTAGGTTTTTGAAATAAAACTTTTTAATAGCAGGAAAATGCAGTGTAGATACCTCAGAATATGCATTTTGTTGGATTTCAATACCAGAAATAGTGCTTGGCGGCGGGGCTTTGCCCCGCGCTGGGGGAGCTCCTAGCGCTCCCCCCCCAGACCCCTTGCTATTAATGGCGGGGAATCTACAATTTTATGGAAACAGCTTAACAGCAAATGCTCCGAACGGCGCGGGAGGGTCTAAGTCAGTAAGAATATCACAGGTTTTTGAAATAAATCTTTTTACTAGCATGAAAATGCACTGCAGTTACCTCAGAATATGCATTTTGTTGGTTTTCAATATCAGAAATAGTGCTTGACGGCGGGGCTTCGCCCCGCGCTAGAGCTCCCCCAGACCCCATTGCTAGTAATGGCGGGGAATCTACAATTTTTCCACTAACTCATGGAAGAACCTATTCTAGGTCACAATAAACGTCTTCCGAAAGAATAAAGGGTCAGAATGTAATAAAAATTATGTACACACACAAATACATATATTTTTTTTTTTCGCGTGGGGGGGGGGGAGAAAAAAAATCCCCCCCCAAACCCCCCCCGAAAAAAAATCCTGGCTACGCCCATGATATATATATATATATGTGCGTGTGTGTGTGTATATATATATATATATATATACCGAATTATAGTTTCCATTGTTGGTATGCAATGAAATTATTAAATAGGGGCCTACCAGTAATTTATTAAATTGTCTAATTGGTAATGTTTTAATGGATTCATGTCTTGTCTATGTCAACGAATAATTGTGCGAAGTTTCATTTTGATGCCAGATTGGGTGTGAGAGAAATAACATGTACATACTTTTTTACCAGACAGACAGACAGACAGAGTGAGTTGATAAAAGCTTTGTGTAAAAATAAACTTGTTTCAGATGATGACGATGATGGTCTGATAGATGAAGACCTAAAAGACTATGACGGTAATGATACTTTCTTTATTCTGTTATACGTATTCAGCGTATATAGTATATAGTATATATAGTATATACGTATGTAGTAATATAATGACTTCCTAGTTTAAGAAAAGTAAAGTTTCTCTTGCAGACCTTGCGAACTATAGGGCAGATGATGTAAAGGTCATCTGTTTCTGTGGCCCACGGTTAACGAGGGTGTCATGTGGCCAGCACAACGACCAACCTACTTTATCTTTTCCCCAACCAATGTCAGGCACTCAGACCTGGGTGGACCCAAAGGTCCCGAAATTGAAAATCCCAGTCTTCGCCAGGATTCGAATCGCAACTGATATATACAAAGGAACGGTAAATCCCAATATAGTTTGGAATTAGGGCATCGCAGGCTGTGCCAAAAGTGTAGGGCTCTGTGGCGTGCTGCTAACGGCATAAGGGTCGCCGAATCCTGATTCCCCCCCCCCCCCCCCCCCAGGGTTGGTTCACGAAGCCTGTCCCATGATTTGTTATTACTGCAAGGCAGCAGAAGTTTGAGTTCAAGAGTTTTCATTCTATGAGGTGGTTAACCGACCAAGACGAACGAGACCCTTTAGTCCAGGGGTTCTCAACCTGTGGGTCGCGACCCCCCTTGTTATTGTCTATTCTTCTGTTGCTGTATGTGTGTGTGTGTGGGGGGGGGGTCGCTGAAGAGTGGAGGATTGTAAAAAGTGGTCGCCGAGCATAAAGGTTGAGAACCGCTGCTCTAGTCCGAAGCTTACTGGTTTTGGCGCCAATTCCATGCCTTTGACCCTTCCTTTTCAAATGAAAATAATTCCATCGGACCCAATAGCTGAGCCACACGTGAAGGCCAGGAGTTGGACTGGTTGTCAGAGGCTATTTTAGACGCATGCCATTAGGAAGCATTTTATAGGTAGTGGAGTGCTTACATCCATTACCACTTCCTTAAAAACATACTGATACAACCATAGAATAAGCATTAACTTGAATTATTTATGTATATGCAGCTATTTATGCAGGTAGATACACACCTAGATTATTTTTCTCTCACTAACGTATGTATGACTGATAAATATAAGAAACACTAGACCTGCATACCGGTTAATCAGCTAAATGAGTAGCTAGGAATTTGCCATCATTTGGGGGCCCGGGTGGCCTGAGCTTCAAAGGGGCCCCCTTATTACGTAATACGCCAATGCCATCAGCCCTCCCTCCCCTTTAAATATATTTAATACAAAAAGTCGTATCTAATTCACCTCCTAGATGTTGTGTGCAGACCTGGAAAGTTTGGTGCAAGCTGCTTAAAGAACTGCACAAGTTGCTTCGCACTTTGCCACAAAGACACGGGGCAGTGTCTCAAAGGGGGTTGCCCCCCAGGAAACAAATACACCTGTGAGGTCAAATCTTCCACGTCTCCAGTGCCCATTGAGATCACTACTTCTGTGATCAATATCACATCTACTGAGTTCGGTAAGCCTGGTCAGAAGTTAATTGGGTCACTGGATTTGAAGTGGACAGGGCTTGATGCATGGAAATATATACTCGAATAAGTTTAGTATAGACTTAGCATAGTATAAAATAAATTATAGATTCAGCATATAAGAGACTTAGTATAGATTTAGCCAGGGCCGGATTTAGGTATGTGGAGGCCTCGGCACAGATTTTTTGTGGAGACCCTTACATTTTTTCTAACGCGTCTATTTAGATCTACTTATCAATAGCAATACTTATATCTATAAGCACACGCCAAATTATATTTTTAAAAAAGTGTACATGTACATGAAATTAAATTTTCTTTCGTTTTAAAAATAAAATGATTTTCATATGCATATTTAAGTAACCAAAAATGTACATTTTTTATTAATATATACGCAAATCCAGAGCACATTTATTTAGTATACCAAATATTAACAACTGATACTCTTTTAGAATACTCTTCTAACCACGACAGTGTTGTCAACTGTATGATTTAAAGTACTGTAGGTGACAATGCAAGCAAACTCGGAAGGCAAAAATCGTTAAGTTGCTGACTCATCGAAATATGGGTTATTATGCTCTATTGTGGGGACCCTTTTATTGTTGATTCCTCTGAGATGCAGCCCCGCGTGCCCTCCCCTGATCCGGCTTTGGACCAATAATAGTACACTATTATAGAGAATAAATACAATGTAGGCTATATAAAGATTTAGCGTTTAAACATACTAAATTACATAAATATAAATATTTTTAATTATAAGTATATAACAATTATTCACACTTGCGTAGACTACATTTATTTGACTGTGTTCACCCCCATGAAATGTGCATCTGAGATATTTCATTTTGAAATAGTAAGAACGTAGCTCAGACAATCTTGTTCCTACCGCAGTACTACGAAAAGAAGAAATAAATGTGAGTTTATAAAAAAAAAAATTAAAAAAACTTATAGAATAGTATTTTACTAAAAGATGAAATGATTTTTTTTTTTTATATTTTAGTTACTGAGCAGGTCAAAACCACAAAGAAAGGTGAGTTTTAATTATCATGTTATAATGTAAATGATAATGTCGATGTATGTCAATCATGATATCTCAGTGGAGTCTAATTGCAGAAGTATTTTAAAGAAAAAAGACGCGTCATTCGGTATTAGTTGCAACACAGACTGGAGGTGCGGTGGCTGAGCGGTAAAGCTTGGCTTTCGAACCGGGGGTCCTGGGTTCGAATCCTGGTGAACACTGGGGTTTTTAATTCTTTTGGCGCCGCTGCGTCCACCCAGCTCTAATAGGTACCTGGCACTATTTGGGGAAAAGTAATGGAGTTTGGTCGTTGTGCTGGCCACATGACAACTCTTTAACCGTGGGCCACAGAAAGAGATGACCTTTACATCATCTGCTCTATAGACCACAAGGTCTGAAAGGGTACAGGCTGACACGTGACCCCCTTATCCCAGAGCGTTCTGAAATCTTGTGTTGTAGATTAAAATAGCTCTTATAACTCCAAGGGAGATAACAATAATTTCAGAATTTTCATTTCGCAGATTCTTTCCTTATCTCTACGACACGTGACGTTTTAAGCTGTGTATATATCCTATATATATAGAACATTCTAAAGGTAGTCAGTCAGTTGTATAAGTACTCATTTCATACTTTTAGATATATAGGGCAGTCGATGTGAATCATCTGTTTTCATGGCCGACGGCTTAAGAGGATGTCATGTGACCAGCACAACGACCAACCGCCCTTACTTTCCTGAAATAGAATCAGGTACCAGAGAGGGCTGGACTCATGGGTGACTAGGAATGCCGAAATTCAAAATCACAGTCTTCACCGAGATTCGTACCTGAGACCCCCAACCTCCGTGGTTTGGAAGCCAAGCGCCATAGCCCCCTTCCCAAGTCAGTTGATGATTGCAGAGAACAGCAGCTCTTGCTGCGACCTACATATTTTGCCACAGCCAGTGCAGACATAACCGTTATCTGCCGGTGGTTGGTTTAAGTAACTAATTATTTTGATAATATTGAAAAAAGGAGATAACGTCTACATTTTTAGATATATAATTGTAAGTGTGGAGTTCTTCCCCTTGGATATATTTAAAAAAAAATATTTTTATATTTTGCTTGTTTTCTATTTCACTTCTTTCATTCGTTACTAGATTGCCCTATTGGCTCGTATGGTACGGACTGCACCGGAACGTGTAACAATTGCGTGCCTGACTGTGACAAGGTGACAGGCAAGTGTGAAGAATGTGCAGACGGCTTCATCCTCACCGACTATCATTGCAATCACAGTAAGTGGCATTAAAAACTTCTATCCGTTTCATGGACTAGCTGTAACATCAGCCCGTTCATGACCAGGTTGCATTAGGCATTTTTTTTTTTTGGGGGGGGGGGGGTAGTTTCTATTGTTTCTAACGCCTTTCGCCCATGGTACAAACCAATACTTTTTTTCTTTTTGTATTTTAGTTTTAATATTAAAAAAAAAATGTCACTAATATAATTTATATATGCTATAAAAATACATTCTTATATCAAGTCGCCCCACCCCCTATTATTTTATGCCGAATGCAGTCATTAGAAATTATAAAAAGGAACGAGGATTTACGTTTCACTCTACCGCCCTCTCCTCTTTCCAGACGAAAACATGACGTTTTAAAACAGAGTTTATGTAATTGCACACGAATTTATCTTAGTTATTTTAAGAAAAACTTTGATTTGGAAAATGTAGAATTCATACGAAATTTTTTATATATAAAAGTAACAATTGAGATGAGTTCTGAACCCAAATATTATTTTCCTAGTCACCTTTTTCCAACCTTTACTCATACTGATATTTTTCTATTGTAGAAACAATTTTGAGACTATAACTCCTAATCTATGCTTGAATCCTAAAAATGCAAAAAAATTAGAGTAGAATCTAATTGGTCCACTTAAATTCTCCTCACACTTCCGAAAATTTTTTGTTTAGAGCTTTGAATTATAGTTCTGTAACAAAACAAACTTACAAACATGCCTATTGAACAAAATGTATCACTTACAAATGAGCTTTTTTTAAAAAAATATTATTTTTCGAATATTGTTTTTCTTCGGCGATCCTCTAAGTCTTAATTTAAATATGTTGGGGTATCTTATCTTTTCAAGGAACAAATTGGTTGCGTTTGTAATGTAGTAAGGGCCCTGCATATTAGAATATTTTCCAAGTAAAACATTTTCAAAAGGTCCTATTTCAATAGGAAAAATAATGAATGAGCTGTAGATGTCAGGAGAACGCGTTTCTGCTGTGATAAATGCAAGAAAACGCTTTTGGCGTCGGGGCTTCGTCCCCCACTCCAAAGTTCTGGATCGGTAAGTGGCTCGATTGTGCCGGTTTGGAACCATGCCATCTGCCATCCTACGTCGTCCTGCCGAAGGTTTGAAGAGGAATTTGAAACATAAAAAAAATACTTTACGTCCCGGACTGAACCTCCTGCAGAACAGCAAAAGGGGGAGGGGAGGTGTTGGAAGCTGACAGAACAGTAGGGGGTGTGTGGAAGCTGGCAAAACAGCAGGGTCGGTGGAAGCTGCAGAACTGCAGGTGTGTGTGTGCGTGTGGAAACTGCAGAACTGCAGGGGTGTGTGTGTGTGGAAGCTGGCACAACAGCAGGGTAGGAGGAAGCTGCAGAACTGCACGGTCGTGGAAGCTGCAGAACTGCAGGGGTGTGTGTGTGTGGAACCTGGCACAACAGCAGGGTCGGTGAAAGCTGCAGAACTGCACGGTCGGTGAAGCTGCAGAACTGCAGGGGTGTGTGTGTGTGGAAGCTAGCACAACAGCAGGGTCGGTGGAAGCTGCAGAACTGCAGGGGTGTGTGTGTGTGGAACCTGGCACAACAGCAGGGTCGGTGAAAGCTGCAGAACTGCAGGGGTGTGTGTGTGGAACCTGGCACAACAGCAGGGTCGGTGGAAGCTGCAGAACTGCACGGTCGGTGGAAGCTGCAGAACTCCAGGGGAGGGTGTGTGGAAGCTGACAGAACAGCAGGGGGTGTGGAAGCTGGCACAACAGCAGGGTCGGTGGAAGCTGCAGAACTCCAGGGGAGGGTGTGTGGAAGCTGGTAGAACTGAAGGGGGGGGGGGGGTAGAAGCTTGCTGAAGAGCAGGATGGTGGAACAACAAAGGGCTGCCTAGTTTTCCTATTCCTAAAACCGGCCCTGAATTTATACACCTTTTGTTTAGTCTAAACTTACTCTCTCCTTAGCATGTCCGCCATTCAAATTTGGAAAGAATTGCTCAGGAGACTGTATTCTACGGTGCCTTGGTTTTGAATGTGATGACGTCACCAACGGGAGCTGCCCACCTGTAAACGCCACTCAAGCTCATATGAAAGTTGGAAGTAAGTCTGTTATGTGTACTCTCCAAACGTCAAATTGTGATTAAAATATAAATCATATAAGCACAGCTAGATCACTTTGGCAGTATGAAACGGATCCAATCGAAATGTTTATAATTCAGAATGTCTGAACTGGTCAATATATCTACAGGTTTTTTTTTATCCTACGCTAAATGTAGATACACTTGCTAATTAGGTAATTTTCTTTCTGACACTCAGATTTTGTAACAGATGTTAGTTATTTAATATTTTATAATTGTTTTCGCTTCGCCTGAAATCGAAGAATCTGTGTCTTCACATTTCATTCTAGTATTTTGTGTCTTCACATTTCATTCTAGTATTTTGTGTCTTCACATTTCATTCTAGTATTTTGTGTCTTCACATTTCATTCTAGTATTTTGTGTCTTCACATTTCATTCTAGTATTTTGTGCCTTCACATTTCATTCTAGTATTTTGTGCCTTCACATTTCATTCTAGTATTTTGTGCCTTCACATTTCATTCTAGTATTTTGTGCCTTCACATTTCATTCTAGTATTTTTTGCCTTCACATTTCATTCTAGTATTTTGTGTCTTCACATTTCATTCTAGTATTTTGTGTCTTCACATTTCATTCTAGTATTTTGTGTCTTCACATTTCATTCTAGTATTTTGTGTCTTCACATTTCATTCTAGCATTTTGTCACTTCACATTTTTTTATCCATTTAAATTTTATCCCACTTCGGATGATAACAGCTAGATAGAGCTCTGCAAGGCAGTGAGTCATGGACTACCTAGGCAAAACATGAGAGAAAACTAAACTCATTTCACTTGCTCTGCCTCCCAAAGATCTTGAAAATCATATGGCAAGAGAAAGTGTGTAATACTGAGATCCTTGCGCGAACGGGTCTTCCCAGCATCTTTACAATTCTCAGACAAATCCGCCTGCACTGGTTTGGTCATGTCGACCGGATGGAGGACGAATCGCGTCATCCTTTAAAGACAACTCAGGACAGGTTCAGGTTTAAAAAAAAAATGGTCGTCTTCACCTTGGATATGTGGATATAATCAAACAGGACCTCATAGCATTGAACTACTGTTAAAACATAGCCGCACTATGTGGAGGGAGATAAAAACCCCAAGAAAGCTATGGACAGCGTAAAAACATGCGCTTCAGCTCTGGAAGAAAAGCGTGCCATATGAAAAATGGCCGGCTCCCCTACAACCAAAGTGAAAGCCACTTTAACCTGCGATATTTGTGGATGGGAATGTCTCTCCAAAATAAGGCGTCACAGTCACATGAAAAAAAAGTGTTAAGTTACAACTTCTTCAACGCTTGCAATATTCCGTTTTGTTTTCAGAATTTTTGATGCCTTTGTTGTTTCTTGTTCCTGTGGTCTGCATTGTGCTAGGAGCATATTTATTAAGGTGAGTTTAACTCTAGTCGAAAGGCCATTGGACTACAAACAGTAATAAGCAATTATACATAAACCACTTTATACATAAAACACTGAAGCATAAATGCAAAATCTAAACTCGATAAAATATCCAGCCAGACACAAAGATAAAGGCACATTTCTTGTTCCATATGCTAGGACTAATTTGTACAAGTTCCCCTTCAGGCCTTGCGATCTATAAGACAGATTATGTTAAGGCCATCAGTTTCTGTGGCCAACGGTTAACGAGCAGGGTATCAAGTGGCCAGCACAATGACTAACCGCCTTCACAACTTAAGTCAGGTACCCATTAGAGTTGGGTTGACTCAGGGGCACCCATCAAATTCCGAAATTAAAAATACCAGTCTTCATCTAGATTCGAACCCAGGGCCCGAGGTTCAAAAGCCAAGCGCTTAACCACTCAGTGACCGCGCCCCCAAGATAACAGACGAAAAAAAGTAATTTATTAAGAAAGTCCCTTTAGAAGTGGCGCCACTGACGATTATATTGATTAGGGTTATTACTGTAATTATGTTGATTATGAAAAGGGAATTATGGCTTCCTTCAATCGTAAGCGACTATGGGTCATCTCATAGAAACGAGATGAATGCCTGGGCATTAGCTGTGGTAGGAACGATGTCTCCCACACAGCAGTTTCCCCCCTCTCCAGGCAGCTGATGTATCCAAACGAGCGGCAAGTGCCGATACAGTTTGGGGGCAGTTTGGTGACCCCGAAATGAAATAGCAAAAAAAAGAAAAACAAAATAAACAACGAAACAAAGATTTACGCTAATCATAAAAATAACAAGGGTCTTCTGACATAAGAAGCCTACGCAAATAGATGTAAACATTGAGTCCTATTAGACACTTAGAGCTAGGCCACCAGACGTAGAGCCCTAGTACTCTGCTTTATTTGAGATTTGATAAAATGTTCGCATTGTATTTAATATTGGGCTAGGCCCTCGACTGTCTTCAATTGGAGGTCCAATGCGTCTGCCTAGTTTGCCTTTACCTAAGGCCGTCCCTGGTCCCTCAAGAAGTAAATTATGAAGTATACATATCCATTGGCCCTAAGAAAGATTCCCTTTTTTAAAAAGAAATATAAACATGTAAAGGGAGTTAATTCGAAGAAAAAAAAAGTTGTTTTTTTTTTATGCAAAAATCGTCACAGTTTCGGTTCTTAATTCTATAACAACTTATTTCCGTGCCAAAAAATCAGTCTGTCCAATTGATACTTACCCCTTTCAGACCAAGAGATCCATAGGGCAGATGATGTAAAGGTAATCTGTTTCTGTTGCCCACGGTTAACGAGGGTGTCATGTGGCCAGCACAACGACCGACTGCTTTTACTTTTCAACAACTAATGTCAGGAGGTACCCTATAGAATTGGGTGGACTAATGATCCTGAAATTAAAAAAAAAAATCATTGTCTTCACAAGGATTGATACCCTGGACCAGCAGTGTTTTTGTGTTTCGAAGAAGTTAAATTTAGAGCGGGTTTAAATACTGGAGAAGATAATAATCAGCAAGATCAGTAAATAAGTTTTAAGCTTCATGTTCAATCTACGTTTTCTGAATTCAGGATTAAAATTAAAGTATTATTGTGTTTATAGTGTGTGTTCCATCTTTTCCTGTTTTTTTTTTGTTTTGAAAATAAATAGTAAATCTAGCCCTGAAGAATTTTGCTTTATGCTCCACAGAATTTCTCCGAATCTATCAGAAGAGTTCATGAAACATCTACCTGAACAGATGTGAAAGGGACCTCGCAATGTCACCTCAGGACTGAGTCATCCACCTTGGATTATGCGTTTATAGAAATACCACAGACTTAATGAGACGTATATCCATGTGGACTATTATGAATGGGTCAAGCGGAAATGAACCTGACCGGGGAACGGTCCTCAAACAGTGGCAACTGCATCGATCTACACAGTTCATTCCTCTTAAAAGTTTCCGTAGCTCCTTGACATGAAGACTATTACATCTTATCTTAAGACTCCCTCGGTAGCACCGAGGGCAGGATTTGAACTCAGGGTCATTGGAAGACAGTCCAAAGCGCATACCACTCGACCAGGACATCATTCTTTTCATGGACATAGGTCTATGTCACCCAAAAATGTATTCTGGAAACATTGAAATGTATCTTTAGACACCTACAACCTGATAGTGTGGGTTTGATGTAATTATGGGGCAAAAGTTGGACACTTTTAGTTCAACTAAAAAAAATTAATTAAGGCCAAGGTTTAACTAGAAAAAAAAAGTTAAAATCGTAGTTTAATTAATTTTTTTTGTAACAATCCAAAAAGTTTAATTAAAATGTGTACAACTTTTCAACATGTGGTCAGGGTTGAAACGCTCATCCCTGTTTTCTTGACATGTGATGTCAACAACTTTGATTATAAAAAAATGATGCAGTTAACAACTATTTAGTCAGTCTGCACTTGAAGAGGGTAAGGTAAGGTGCTGGTCGAAGTTATGTGAGTCAATATCTGAACTTGAAAGTAGCAGTATTATAAAATGTTCACACTTTTTTTTTGCTAAAAGCTTCTATGCTATATTATGAATGGGGTTGTTCCGAATATTTTTCTGAGTGACGTGGTGGGGTCTAGTTTCTGTTTATAGTGGGCATCTGATTAGCGAGTTAGGTCAATATTTAGTGATTTTAATCAATTCATTTGTGGCAAAACAATAATTTATTAACTGCAAGAACATCAAGTACACCCTTTTTATAGCTGAAACCTTAGATGAAGCCGAAACCTATAATAGATTCTAGTCTTTAGACTTATTATTGAGATTTAGGTCTAAATTGAAAGGCCTATATAGATCTAAAAGCATTAGGATAACCAACTTTAGAAAAAAAACACATTTTAATTCACACCCTCCCTGACCAAAAATAAATAAACTGTGTCCGAGTGATTTTAAAAACCTGGTACAAATGCCCGTATACCACGCCAATAGTCGATGATACAATAAGACTACCCTGCGTTGTTTTTTTCATTGCATGTTACGTAATAGGGTTTGCTTAACTCTTTCTCTCTGTAATTATTTACCACATTCTGGTGGAATCAACGCTGGTATCGTCAGTTAGGAGAGAAAGAGTTAATGTCAAGTGGTCAGACGAAAACACACTGGCAGGGTTAGTCAAGCATGTTCTTAGATCTATCTTTACACCAAAATAGTTACACTCCTATCCTGCCCAGAAAGTAAATAGACTGTGTCCGAATGGTTTTAACAACTTGGTCAGATAGAAGTACACAAGTAGGCCTGGTGTACTGTAGCATGTACTACTTGTAGTCTATAATGGCAAGACCACCCACAGCGTTTTCTTTCCTTGCGCATTTAACAGTTATGTAATAGAGTTAGTTGTATGGTGAATGGTCAGACAAGAAATTAACACATTGGCATGGTTAGTCAAGTATGTACTTTACACTACACTAAAATAGTTACACAGGTCAAATGTTTCATAACAATCCGACAATTTATTTTCTAATTCATTTATTACTAGATCCGTTAAATAATTACTTAATATATATATTTTTTTTAGTACCAGGTACAAGCACACATACTTATTAAGACATCTTTTTTTTTTCTAATTTTATTGTGCATTAATGTTTATGTAGTAAACATCTTCCTCATTACTGATTTTATTATGGATAAATATTTCTACAATGTTAAAAGAATTAGATCGAACCGTAGGCATACGGTTATATGATTATAGGTAGGTCTAGATCAAACTCCCTTTAAAAAAAAGGTTATGAAATAGTTTTTATGGTTTAATTAATTTTCGTTAGTTTAGTTTAACTCTATTTTGAAATTCATGATAAACTTTTAGTTAAATTACTTTATTTTAGTTGAAACTTAGTTTTAGTTTAATTTATTAAATTTTGTTTAGTTTTCATTTCGTCAGCACTAGTTTCATGTTTATAAAGCTGTCTGTCTGTCTCTCTGTATGCTAAAAGGTTTTTACAATGTTATAAGGATTAGATCGAGCCGTAGGCATACAGTCTTGTTTGTAAAATGTTTTACATGTTTCGGATGTTCCTTCAGAGTTGAAGATAGTTTACTTCCTAGTCCAAACCTCCCGCAGGACGACGGGGGATGGGAGCGGGCAGGGTTTGAACCCTCGACCGTCGATAAATCCGAACGACAGTCCAGCGCGCAAACCGCGCGACCAGGCAGTATGATTATAGTTAGTTCTAGATCAAACACCGCCCACCGATTTAAAAAAAAACAATGAAATAGTTCGTATAGTTTAGTTTCACTATATTTTGAAATTCATGATAAACTTTTTGTTCAACTATTTTATTTTAGTTAAAACTTTTAGTTTAACTTTTAAATTTAGTTTCGTTTCCATCACTAGTTTCATGTTTTGAAAGCTTATATCAACTCACTCTGTTTGTCTGTTTAAAAGCTTGTACACATTATTTCTCTGACCTCCAATCTGGGATGAAGCTGAAATTTTTATTTTTTTAGTTGACAAAATAGGTTTTTTTTTTAAAAAAAAGCAAATTAGTTAATTAACTATTGGTTATAAATTATTTTAGTTGGCATTGAACAAGGGAAAGAAATCTTACTTGACAGATGTGGTGGTATAAGTTTAATTATTCCCCTTGAGGAGTCATGATCTGTTAATGAAAATGTTTTTAATGCATTTTATGTATTTAAAAAGCGATCACGGAAACATTCACAGAGATACGCCTTTCTTCGCCCCGCCCCTCCTCCTTTTCCCATCTAAAGCTAAAAGCATGAAATGGCGCTAAACAAAAATAATCAGTAAAAATATTTCTAATCGCACAGATTTATCGTTGTTAGTCTATCTATCTATCTATCTATCTATCTATCTATCTATCTATCTATCTATCTATCTATCTATCTATAGTTCGTCAATCGTGGCTCGATGATGACCACTTAGTCATCCAGGGGGCTGAGGGCTTTGCACTGTGGTTTTATGCCTCCTCATGTGGGTGGTGAGACCTATGTGAGCCCGGAATGTTCGGCCGCACACTGGGCAGGTTATTCCAGCTCGAGCTAGTGTCGTTTGCCTTGCTTTTCTTTTCTGGCGTTTTTCTTCTGCCAGCGTTGTTCTTTTTTCCTCAGCAACCTGTGCGCCAGTTTTCACAGCGCGACGCCATGATGCTCTATCATGTCTCTCTGTCTCCCAGATGCTTGGATCTATCTATCTTTTTGTCAATTATCAATCTATCTATAGTTCGTCCATTGGGGTTAAATAAATAGCCACTTTCGTCCCCCAGGCGGCTGAGGGCTTTGCCCTGGGGTTTAGACCCTCCTCGTGTGGCTGGTGGGACCTACGTAAACGTCCATGGGGTTGTCTTCCCTTTGTCGCTTGTCACAGTCTCTATATGTTTGACTAGCATATGTAGATCAAGACCTACGTCAATGTAACTTTAAATGTGTTTTTTAAAACCTTTATTCAATTTGTTAACTGAAATAACGTATTTTTATGTAAACAAGAAAAACTATTTAACTTTTAACCTTTACCAGTATATGGAATCCTTTTTTTTTCTTCTGTATGTTTTGGAGATTAAAAAAAATATTAATCAAATGTAGCCTATTATTCTTGTTACTATTTTCTTTGATAATGTATTAACAGTATACAACAGTGTTTCCCAAACTTATTCCTTAACGAAACACTTGGCCCATTGAAAGTGTAGGCCTTTAGAAGAACTCTTTGCTATTGTTTAAGATTTCTTGTAAATTATTTCATTAACTTATGGATCCCCTATTCAGGTCTCTTGAAACACTAGGGTTTCGAGGAACATAGTTTGGGAAACAATGGTCTATAATCAGGTCATGTTGTAATTTTATTTTATATTCTAACGTGGAAGACCTAAAAGTGTTTGTAACGGTATAGTTCTCGTGTCAACACCTTGCGATCCATGTGGCATCTGTATCAATGGCCAACGGCTACTACGGTGGGATGTGACCAGCTCAAGGACCAACAGTCTTTACTTTAACAAACTAACGTCATGTATGAATGACAGTTGCGACGACTCAAGGACGTCCCGAAAATTCCGAGGTTCAAGCTGCCGTGATTTCAGCTCAGGACCCTCGGTTCGGAAGTTAGGCTCTACATCATTTGGCCACCACAAGCCACAAATAACACTTGTCCTTTTTAAAGACACGAAGCTCTGGTTGAGCTTAAGACCGTACCTTAGAAAGACAAAGTAAGACAGATTACTCACAAAGAATGTCGCAAAGCAATGAATCAATGCACCGGCCTGTCTCTTGATATCCTGCTAAGAACAGCTGCTGACCGGGAAAAGTTGTGGTATTCATTTACAGCAGCGGTTCTCAACCTTTTTACTTCCGCGGCTCCTTTTTCACAATTGTCCATTTTGCGGCGAACCCCTGGCCGTAAAATCATATTTTTTTGCTACTGTTATAAAAATGTAACCATAATGTAAATATCTGATAGAATTACCAAAGCTGCCTCTTTAATCACCAAACTATAAATATTTCTGTTTATAAATAATTACTAATTACTAATAACTGAGATTGTAATTTTATGACTTTCTTATATATACGTATATCGTGATCAACAGATTCATTTTTTATACTTAAGTGGTAATTTCAAACGGAGCGTTTCATCACACCATTTGATGGATAGTAATTTAAACTGTCACAAAAAAATACTTATGCTGCGACAATTACAAAGTTTGGAATGATTGTGATTCAGATGTTCGCATCATCTATTCTCGAATATCAATTATACATACTAAAAAAATAGTAGCTACCCAAGAAAAATTGTGTACAATGTCGAGTTTTTTTTTTTGACAAAAATCTAGTTTTCCGATGGTCTTAGGCGACCCCTGGAAAATTTTATTTCGACCCCAGAGGGATCGCGATCCACAGGTTGAGAACCCCTGGTTTACAGTTACACAAACTGTCATTTCACCTCTACATCGAAAGTCGAGAAACAGATGAGATAATGACAATCTCTTTCAATGAAAGGCCTATCCATTACCCTGAAGTCCGCCGTAGATAAAAGTAAAGTAAAAAAAAAAAAAAAAAAAGTAAAGTTCCCCTTTCAGACCTGGCGGACAGATGATGTTAAGTTCATCTGTTTGTGTGACCAACAGTTAACGAGCAATGCGTCACGTGGTCAGCACAACGACCAACCACCTATACCTATATCGTCAGGTACTTAGTTGAACTCATGGGCGCGAGATTTACCGAGATTCAGGTTCGGAAAAAGCGCTTAACCGTTCAGCCACTGCACCCCCCCCCCCTTTTTTTTTTTTTTTACCTATCCATTAGTTTATTGAACCGTTGGGGCACCAAGCAAGACTCGTCGACCGTCTTTCTCCATTCCTCTCTGTCTTTTGCCTTAGTTAGAACCTCTTTTAATGGCAGGCCCGTCCATTCTTTTATGTTGTCCTCCCATCGCTTTCTCTGCCTCTTCTTATTTTTCCTGGTACTGTTTCCTGAAGGAAGGTCTTTGCGAACCCCGAAGATCTAGTAATATGGCCATAGATTATAAGCTTGCGTTTTTTTACGATAGTTAGCAGGTCATCATGGGGTCCAATCGCTGCAGTAACCCTGTCTCTAATATCTTGGTTTGTGATGCGGTCTTTGAATGTGATATTTAGGATCCTTCTCCAATAATCATTGGTGGTTGTTTATTTGTTAGTATTATGACATTCTACGCATTTTACATTTTGCGCACAATAGACTTTTAAAAAATTAGGTTTAATCCTTAATCCTTTTTTTTTCCCAAAATCCAGTTTTCTGAATGAAAAAGGTCTAGATTAAAAAGTGGAATCTTCATTAAGTCTAGATTTTTATTAAGTCACTCTTTGGTGTGAAAATTTAATCAAATACAAAAAAATAAGTTAAACCTATTTGACAGATTATATAAATTTGATAAAGATCTACACTGTAACATGATGTTTTCTATGCGACTTTGGTTTTTGTATGGCTGTGTTGAATTAGGTAAGTAACTTAGTCGCTAGTTAGAGTCGAAATTTAGTAAACATACTCGTGATACTGACTTAGTAACCTCACATAGGATCACTTGAAAGATGAATACGAAGCTTCGCTTAATACAAGCCTCGCTTAATTCAAAACTTAGCTTTATACGAAGCCTCGCTTAGTAGATTCCTATTGAAACCTTGATTACTAGATGAATTTAGCTAGAAGCCTCGCTTAGTAGATTCCTATTGAAACCTTGATCACTAGATGAATTTAGCTAGAAGCCTCGCTTAGTAGATTCCTATTGAAACCTTGATTACTAGATGAATTTAGCTAGAAGCCTCGCTTAGTAGATTCCTATTGAAACCGTGATTACTAGATGATTTTAGCTAGAAGCCTCGCTTAGTAGATTCCTATGGAAACCTTGATTACTAGATGAATTTAGCTAGAAGCCTCGCTTAGTAGATTCCTATTGAAACCGTGATTACTAGATGAATTTAGCTAGAAGCCTCGCTTAGTAGATTCCTATTGAAACCGTGATTACTAGATGCATTTAGCTAGAAGCCTCGTTTAGTAGCACCAATTATTAGGAGCCTTATCTTAAGAAGCTTCGCAAAGAATTTCAATAATCTTACTTAGAAAGTGACTTCCTATATGAGTCTAAGTAGGTACATGCTTTGTTTTCCATTCTCCAGGGGTCATTCGGGGGACCAACTCCGCTCAATTTGGTCAGCACTTTATCCTGATGTTTCCAGCAAATCACGATGCCAGGCTGTATTTCTACACCTCCATCTTGTCCCGCATAGTTGTGAACGTGTCACGGCTGAATGACCACGACCACTTCTCAAAGAAGGTTAGAGTTGTCGGCTCGGAGGTAACATCGCTCTTCTTGAGAAATACCGGTATTAGGTACGTTTTTTGGTAGCTTTATATCAGCTCACTGTCTGTCTGTCTGTCTGTCAGGTAAAAAGTTTGTACACGTTGTTTCTCCCACATCCATTCTCGGATCAAGTTGAAACTTTTCTCAATTATTCATTAGCATAGACATGACATGAATCAATAAAAAAATAACCAATTAGTTAATTAATTATTAAATTTCCCATTTTAAGGCCTTGAGATCTATGGGTAGATAATGTAAAAGTCATCTGTTTCTGTGACCGACGGTTAACGAGGGTGTCATGTGGCAAGCACAACGACCAACCGCCTTTATTTTTCCCCAACTAATGTCAAGTACCCATTTGAGCTGGGTGGACTCAGAGACGCTCAAAGATCCCGAAATTAAAAATCCCACTCTTTACCAGAATTCGAACCCGGGAGCAAACTAAAAGCCATGAAGTAGCGCTAAAAAAAAATAATTTGTAAAAACATTATTAATCGCACAGATTTATTGTTGTTGGTCTAGATCTATTACAAATTTAATTATATGACTGATCCAAACTATTTGATACAACTATACTTCTTATACACTTTGTGTCTTAAAAAAAAGTATTTTTTTTTTTATATACATATATTTCAAACCTATGTTGGTGAAGATGGGGCCCGCATATGAGTTTATGTGATAGCACAAACTCTCTTTGTAATCTTGTTTGTTGTTGTTGTTTTAATATACATATATTTGAAACCTCCTATATTTTGTTGGTTTGAAGATGCTGGCCTTGTAAATAACATGATAATATTTTTTGTTTACGTAGGTCAGTGACATCCGTCCACACCGCTGGGGCGTTCTCGTTTTTTAGCAACGGGAAGTACTCCATTATAGTTCTGCTTCTCTCCGACTCTGGAGCTGGGGGCGATTCCTTCCAAGCCGTGCCAGTGACAGCCTTCCACAAGAAGTACATCGTCCCGACACCATCGTACGTTTTCTTTATTTCTAGGTCTTTTATTCTCACTAGTTAATACCGGAGGGTCCCGGGATCGAATCCTAGTGAAGACCGGGATATTTTTTTGTTATTTCGGGATCATAAGGGCTGTCAGGTTTAGGAATTAATTGTGTTGTTGAATAGGTGTACACAATGAAGGTCCCGAGGTTCAACCTGACAGGAACATCATTCACACACAGTCGTACATAGAGTAACCAACTATGTGGATGGTTTAAATAACAAAAAAAAATGAATTTAATTTATGATACTGATATATGTATATTTACAATTAGAATGATAGAATGATGAAAAAATTATATATATAATATATATATAATATATATATATAATATAATATAACATATATAGATAGATATTATTCAATAATTCACATAAGCACCTTGCTACTGCTATCAACTTGTCACCGTGCGTAGGACGTAATCATCTTCTTTTTTGAAGTAACGTCTGTATTATATAAGAAGGTAAGATAAGATTTCGTAGTCAACCAGACGCTGACCGACTGACGTCACAATACTGCCAACACCGGCAATAATAAAGTTAGACCTCAGCTGATCCCAACTAATACCAACTGATGTGTAACGGCCCTGACACTCAACGCCGTCGACGATCGCCCGTCTGACAATGGCACTCAAGACTGTACTATATATTTCTGAGACAACAAGCGACGCCCAGAATAGCATTGAATCGAGCTCAGTACATACAACTCCAACACTGGCACCCCTATAAACGAAATAAACACAGAATTCAACCTCTATTCCAAAACTAGAAACAGCGACAACCTTCACATACAACATACACTAAGAGATATCATAACGAAGTATCTCACCCTAAAACAGGGGTCCCCAAAAATCCTACTGAATAATATAAGTCCAAGAAACTAGTACAGACTAATAATCTTTCACGGACTAACACACCGTCGTTTCAACCAAAATTCAGAGGGTGAACTGCCTCAGGACAACGAATGACCAATAAATGGCACCCTCGCCCTGTACAAGTATTACGAGTAGAGGACATAAACACGAAGACAAAGACAAGTGTCTAAACTACGCCACAAGGGCGCCTCCGAGTCCACCCAGCTCTAATGGGTAACTGACTAGTTGGGGAAAGGTAAAGGCGGTTTGGTCGTTGTGCTGGCCACATGACACCCTCTTTAACCGTGGGGAAGGAGAAATATCAGCCCTATAGACTGCATGGTCTGAAAGAGGAATTTTACTACACTACTACTGTAGTACTACTAACCTTATTGGGCAAACATATTGTTATCATAGCATTTTCTAGTTATCACCAGGGTCGGCTTTAGGCCGATTTTACATTTTGCTCTTTTTTGGGGCCCCGCGCCTGGAAGGGGCCCCGCAATTTACATTTAGCATCCTAGTATCACTCATGGCTGTTGTCTCAGGCTTTTAAAGATGTAGGACTTAAAGGCTTAGCATACATACTGCACCGTACGATGGACGTGGCTTTGATTAGCCCTCTGGCGCCTAATGAAATTTGACTTGCTTCCTATGCATGTTGTATAATTAATGTTAATATCATGATGTTATTAATAGTAAAAGTTGTTACCGTAAAAAATATAATTAAAAATCAGAAGAGCGGCTTCGTAAACATCCATTAAATTGGGCACAGGAATTTTTTAAGGCCGGCCCTGGTCATCATAATATTTCCGGCTTACCACAATATTTCATTACTTATAATTTGCCTGTAATGATATCTTTTAATTATCGCAGTATGTTCCCAGGCAATCAGAGTATTACCTAGCTATCACTGACCTTCCGTTGCTTGATAAAACAATGTTAAATGTAAAATCCTTGTAGAACGGGAGAGTGATATATCAAAGCTGTTGAATGTGTCAAAGTTTTTCATGTATATAATGACTTGTATTGTCTATTCTATCCAATACACACTTTAGGGGCCCACAGTACCTTATCTGTGTCACCTCGGTGCACAATACCGTCATCACTATAGAACTGAACCCCAAAAGTACTGGCAAGACTGAGGGTACCACATACAATATACAAGAGAAACAAGAAGTCAAATATACTGTCAAAAGGTTACTATTATATCTTATAGCTGCAGTACTGTAAACCAGTGGTTCTCAATCTTTAAAATCAGGAGGCCGAGGAAACCCTGTTATTATATATAAGTGATAATGGTTTAATTTAATAATTTACACCTAGAATTAGCGCGGGGTATAAGAAAGTGCGGGGCCCACTTCGGCCGCATAGGTTGCAGTGGCTTAAGGCCGGCCCTGGGAGGAAATCCTAGATATTTAGCCGTATCTGTAAATACTTAAAGATTAATTTTCTTAATTGGTATCAAACAAAAAAAAATAGATAACTAGTAATTAATTAACTAATTAGCTGATTTATGACTTTTGTCTATATCAAAGAATAATGTGCAAAGTTTCGATCCGAGAATGGGTGTGGGAGAAATAATGTGTACAAACTTAATATAAGCTTTGTAAAATACATAACAAACCTAGTTTTACTACTTGTTCCATCCAAACATTGGCTCGGAATTGAAAGGTACAATTACAATAACAGGGACACTACTCCTAAGTCAGTTTAATTTCTTTGTCTTTGGAGATAACTTATTCCCCTTTTCATTTTTTTTCAGAGCCGAACAATCTCTTCTGATTGAGCCTAACGGGATACTGCAGCAATACACAGGTATGCAGTGATATCACAAGGGAAACTTATTCCAGATAGTTCTTTTTGCCGTGATAGCGATTTCATTACATCTATATTCTTGCGTGGAGTCGCGGTAGCTGTGCGGTAAAGCGCTTGGCTTCTGAGCCGGGGTGCGGGGTTCGAAACCTGGTGAAGACTGGGATTTTTAATTTCGAGATCCTCGGGCGCCTCTGAGTCCACCCAGCTCTAACATAAGTTCTAAAGGCGTTGGTCATTGTGCTAGCCACATGACACCCTCGTTAACCGTATGCCACAGAAACAGATTACCACAAGATCTGAAAGGATTACTTTATATATATATATATATATATATATATATATATATATATATATATTCTTGCGTAGAACAAAGGCGATAGAAATATACTATAAATATTAGCTCGCTAACTTTATTCGGTGCCTCTGCACTGTGTCTTGTGCAGATAACTCTTAACAGAGGTAACCAAATACCACAACACTATAGAGATAAGCTGACGAACGGTGTAAACAAGAGGTTGAATACGCAATGAGTGGAACCGTCGAATGTCGCCAAGTTAACAATCTACTTCCGAAACTAAATCCAACCTTTCGCTAAAGTTGTCAAGAGTATTTTGTGTTTATTTTCGTTACAGTCTTGTGTTCAATCGTCACGTCACAGTCGCTAAGTTAAAACTTTACTCTATTGATGAAACAAATCACTTTTGGCGCCAAAGTCCTAATTTTGTCCAAACAACTTTCTTTTTTTTTTTTTAATTAATACTGTTGAATTCCATTAAGCGGACCGCCGGTTAAGCAGACCACCGGTTAAGTGGACAAGCAGCTTACATGGACCGAGTCCTATAGTACTGAAACTAATTCTATCATACAGTTCAATCCGGTTGATTCGGACCGACCGGTTATTAGCGCGACAACGATCGCGTCCCGACGTGGTCAAGTTAACCAGATTCAGTTATATTTATAGTGAAGAGATTGATTCTTATTAAGGAACTTATCTTATAAATAGGTATTTAGTATAATGACATTCAATACATCATAACAAACATGTTTTTAATAAATATCTTTTGTGCCAATGTTTCAAATCAAGTGGGTGTTTGATAATGTATTTTTAACATTCCCTTCCACCACCCAGCCATCTCTCCCCCCCCCACACACACACACCTTTAACATAAGTATAACATTGTTAAATATTATTTTAACTTTTAACTTTTTCATTAAAAAAAAAAGGAAAATTTGGATAAATAACCTAGACGATGGCGTCCAATGAAATAGACCAGAATGTAGATGCACAAATGAAATAGACCAGAATGTAGATGCACAAATGAAATAGACCAGAATGTAGATGCACAAATGAAATAGACCAGAATGTAGATGCACAAAAAAACACATTTAGTCTGGTAACAAAAATCACAGGCGTAGCCAGTGTGTAATTTTAGTTTGATTTTGTCTTTTTAGCCCGAGTTGTAACTTCTGATGAGCCTATCGGTGTGGTTGCCGGTAGCTACCAAACCCTCAGTTGTAAGGATGGTGTCATAAACACATCAGTTGTGGCAGGTTTTTCTTTATTATTGTACATTGTTATGACATGATTAGGAATTAGTTATTTGTTTCGGGAATAAGGGGAAAGTTTTAATTAGCGACAAGTGACGTGACAGATCTTTAAAAAATAAGAACGCTCTAAGCGACGCTAAAAGGAAGACGCTTCTTGTAGAGTAGTAGACTTGAGTACAATAGAATAGATACAGATTTACGGACATAGCTGACATCAGACGATTCCCTTCTTGAGTATTAAATATCATTATAGAACAACATCAGCGTCGACTACATATTTGATTGTTTCGGCCTTTCGCCGGTGTTACTGAATTAGTTGAGTTCAGCGTTACTTCCAGTCAGATCTACACTAGACAGATTGCCAAGAATCAACACCTCGCGGAGGCCTTAACATCTCAAACTGAAAATCTGAAATTGTTATATTTGTAATAGTGACTGATCTTTCTCTACTACTCTTTCTTTCTTTCTCTCTCTTTTTCTCTTTCTATCTATCTACATTTCTACCTACCTATCTATCTATCTATCTATCCATCTATCTATCTATCTATCTATCTATCTATCTAATTAGAATTCAAACAAAATAATTAATTACCAATAATTAATTGACTAATTGGTTATTTTTTTATATTGATTAATGTTTTGTTAGGTACAATATATAATTTTTCAAAGTATTAACTTAATCGGAGAGTACGTGTGGGAGAAATAGCGTACACAATTATTTCAGGGGACTAAACCCACAACATTTCAACTTGATTTGAGAATGGGTTTGGGAGAAATAACGTGTACAAACTTTTTACCAGACGAATGGAGAGAAGCAGCGAGTTATTATAAATACAGGGCAAACATTAAAGGGGAAACTCCGATGGTTTTTCGAATTTGAGTTATTGACATATTTAAATTCTTCGTAAAAAGTTGTATTAGTAAACATTTTATCATTTTTTATTTAAATGCTTAAAAACATTTATATTTAATAAATTAGTCAGTAAATTCTTGACATGTCAAAAAAAAAAAAAAACGGGTTTCTATAGCATTTTGTTTTAAACCATGTCAAATGTCACTTCCCTCAACAATACTGAAAGAGAAACTAGATTTGACCGATCGTATCGCTTCATTCTTACAGTAGCTGTTAGGCTGTTAGGCTTAGTGACGGCCTAGTCCAGAGCTATGATACAGTTATATATATATATATATAGATCCTGGCAGATCGTGTTTATCCAGAGTCGCAGTGTGGCTTTAGGGCAGGAAGATCTACAACAGATATGATTTTCTCTCTGCGGCAGCTACAGGAGAAGAGCAGAGAACAAAAGCAGCCCCTCTTCATAGCTTTTATTGATTTGACCAAGGCCTTTGACCTTGTTAGCAGAAGCGGTCTGTTTGCTGTACTAGAGAGAATCGGCTGTCCAAATAAGTTAAGAAAACTAGTGTCAGCTTTTCACGAAAATATGCAGGGCACCGTTCAGTTTGAAAGTTCTTCCTCCAGGCCATTCTCCATTAAGAGCGGTGTAAAACAAGGATGTGTACTGGCCCCTACACTATTTGGCATCTTCTTCTCAGTCGTACTATCCAGTGCTTTTAAATCCCTGGAAGACGGAATATACATCCATAGCAGATCCGATGGAAGGCTCTTTAACCTGGCACGTCTTAAAGCCAAAACGAAAAGGCGTCGTATCTTGATAAGGGAGCTGCTGTTTGCCGATGACGCGGCACTCGTATCTCACTCACAAGGAGGTCTACAGAAGCTAGTGAACGCCTTAGCAGCTGCTTGTCAAGAGTTTAGCCTTACTATAAGTCTCTCCAAGACCGAAATCCTGGCACAAGACGTTGCAGAAATACCTATAATACAAATTGGGAACCACACCCTTTCAGTGGTGCAGGAATTTACCTACTTGGGTTCAACAATTGTCAGTAACCTAGACTTAGACATCGAGCTGACAAAAAGGATAGGAAAAGCTACCACAGCATTGGCAAAACTCTCCAAGCGCGTCTGGGAAAATGGTAAATTGACCACAGCGACCAAAATCCTAGTCTACAACGCCTGTGTTGTGAGCACTCTCCTTTATGGCAGTGAAAGCTGGTCAACATACATGTACCAAGAGCACAGATTGAATAGTTTCCACTTGCGCTGCCTGAGACGCATAATGGGCATCTCTTGGAGGGACCATGTCTCCAATCAGGAAGTTTTGAGATTGGCCAATATGAACAGCATGTATGCTCTCCTGACACAAAGGAGATTACGCTGGCTCGGACATGTCACCCGCATGCCAGATGGTAGAATCCCGAAAGATATCTTATATGCTGAGCTTGTGGAAGGAGTCAGACCCAAGGGCCGCCCAAGACTAACATATAGAGATGTCTGCAAGCGAGACATGAGAGCCTCAGGCATCAGTGAAAGTATGTGGGAAAACATAGCCAAAGACCGGAGTGCATGGAGACAGACTGTGCGTGCTGGGACAACCATTGCTGAGAACAAAAGAATTGAAGCGGCTTTAATCAAGAGGGAAAAAAAGAAAGCTGCCCTGTCTGCTAGCCCTAAATCAGAGGCATACAAATGTACGAATTGTGGCAAAGTCTGCCGTTCTAGAATTGGCTTGATTAGCCACACCAGATTCTGCCCCGTCTCAAGATTAAGCCAAAACCAGTGACTCACTTGGGCGCATCCATTGCCTTTCGAGACAAAAGGAGCCATATATATATATATATATATATATATATATATAAATGTATATTGACAATATATACATCTATAGATAGATCTAAAAGCATAAAGATAATCAACTCGAGAAAAAGAGTAACATTTTCATCTAATCCTCTCCCTGTCCCAAGAAGTAAATAGATCGTGTGTCTGACTGATTCGAACGAGCTGGTCAGTGCAAGGCTAGTCTAGACTACGTGTAGTCGGTCATGACAAGACAACCAAGCGATAGTGTTTGTTGTGTGTTGAGTGGTCAGGCGAGATAATACACACTGCCGTGGTTAGTCAAGCATGTGAATATACTTTTAATACGCATTTTTTTAGATCTAGATCTAAATGCATAGACGAAGATATATTTCTTTTACGAGAATGTAAACTTTGCTGTATGGTCTCCTGTTATACAATAAGTCAATGGATTAAAACACATTTGTGACGTCACATAGAAACCCGGTGAAAGTCTGACTGTTTTGGACGCGCAGGAAAATTACGTCGGAAAAACATCAATTACTAAGTTATTATTGCAAATAAAAAAAAAAAAGAATCATATATTCATTATCTGTACACCAAAACACACATTATATCAAAAATTGTCAAAACTATCGGAGTTTCCCTTTAAGCCCATGACTGACTGATTGGTAGTTGTATGTAACATTCTTGTGTACATTTTCTCGCAGAGATGCTACTGTCACTGGACTATTACGGGCTTGTCTACATAGTCTGTAAGATGCAAGGCGGCGTGGCTGCTGGTCCTGTCACTGTAGTTACAAGCTCCCCATTTACTAACCTTCAGTGGAAAATATTGAAAACAGTCGTTCGGAGGAACACATTGGTCAACTCAGGTTCTAGAGTAGAGGTATGTAGCGTTGTGTTAGCGTTATGTTAGCGTTATGTTAGCGTTATGTTAGCGTTATGTAGCGTTATGTTAGCGTTAGGTTAGCGTTAGGTTAGCGTTATGTTAGCGTTTTGTTAGCGTTATGTTAGCGTTATGTAGCGTTATGTAGCGTTATGTTAGCGTTATGTTAGCGTTATGTTAGCGTTATGTTAGCGTTATGTAGCGTTATGTAGCGTTATGTAGCGTTATGTTAGCGTTAGGTTAGCGTTAGGTTAGCGTTATGTAGCGTTATGTTAGCGTTAGGTTAGCGTTATGTTAGCGTTATGTAGCGTTATGTAGCGTTATGTAGCGTTATGTAGCGTTATGTTAGCGTTAGGTTAGCGTTAGGTTAGCGTTAGGTTAGCGTTATGTTAGCGTTAGGTTAGCGTTAGGTTAGCGTTATGTTAGCGTTATGTTAGCGTAATGTTAGCGTTATGTTAGCGTTAGGTTAGCGTTATGTTAGCGTTATGTTAGCGTAATGTTAGCGTTATGTAAGCGTTATGTTACGTGTTCCCTATGGGCTATTTTTGCCGGCTATGTCAGTGGCAATGGATCATCTCAACTAGTCTCTGAGAGTAAGTCCAACGCCTGTCCTTTCCATGTGGCTGTTCCGGCAGAACTGTTAACAATCACCGAAGGGCAATAGCGCCTAATACAGAAGAGTAGCGGGGTTGGCTACAGACCTCAAAGTTTCCCATGCGATCTATAGGGGCAGACGATATGTTTCTTTGGCCAACGGTTAACGAGGGTGTCATGTGGTCAGCACAACGACCAACCATCATTGCTTTCCCCAACCAAAGTCATTAGAGTTAGTTGGACTGAGGCCCCCCCCCCCTAAAAATTCCAAAATCCCAGTCTTCACCGAGGTTCGAACCTAAGATCCTATGTTCGGAAGCCAAGCGTTTAACCACTCAGCCACCGTGAACTCATACCTGTGTTACTTTAGGTTATAGACTCTTATTCACATACATAGGATGGGCTTCGGGAGGGAAGTGATTTTTTTTAAAAAAAATTATAATAAAATTTACAAGCTCTTTTCAACTAAACACTAAACAATACTAACATACTCGATAAGTACTAAACGGTGCGCTTATGATTCAACAACAATGTCCAATCTTCTTCTCTATAAGACCACCTATTATCTTGTATCTCCTGTTGTTTCTTTTAATAAAGTGATCTCCGCCTTTTACACACGCAAAGATAAGCAAAGTGGTGTTCCACCTGAAGGGGTATCACATTGGTTTATGGTGTTAGGTTCCGTTTGGAGTCCGCCGGAACAAAAAATGCATTCTCACATCAGAACTACTAGACTAGAGACACACATCCCTCTATCCCTTAGTCTGTGTAATCGTCCACCAACCATCCCTCACCCCTTTTTTATATGTGGTTATATCAGAATTTATTCAGCCAATACGAACACACACTCTATAGCCGTGATGCCTTAGATACGGCCCGGGGGCCAGAGCCGGCCCGCCGAAACTTCGGCACAAGGTGCAGGAAAGAGCAAGAACATATAAAACATATAAACTTTAAATAACCCATTAAGTAACGTTCCACAGGTTTCTAGTACAATAGTTAGAGGTCAATGTCATTTCGCTTTTTTTTTTTTTTTTTTCTGTACCTTTTAGTTGATGTGGCCCGCGACACGAGGGTGGGAAATTAAAATGGCTCACAGGTCAAATTAGGTTGAGCATCAGTTATCTATAACATCCTGAATTACCTCGTTCTCTACTAATGAGCTGATATGTTACCAACGTGTCTGATTGGACCTCTTTGACTTAACGTTATAAAATAATAAACAAAGTTTCCCTTTAAGACATTACGATCTATGGGGCAGATGACGTAAGGGTCATGTGTTTCTTTTGCCCACGATTAACGAGGGTGTCATGTGGCCATCACTTCGACCAACCGCCTTTACTTTTCCCCAACTTATGTCAGGCACCCATCAGAGCTGGGTGGATTCATGGGGAGATTGTCCCGAAAGAAAAAAAATCCCAATCTTCACTAGGATTCGAACCATGAACCTCCAGTTTCGGAGACCATGCGCTTTACCCCTCAGCCACAGCGTCTCCTGTTATACAATAATAAGAAACAGAACATCTACTACACTGAACACAGTGAGAGAAATGTTAAAACTTATAACAGAAACATTGTATAAGTCTCTTTTCCATTTGGACTAAAACAGAAAGATTTAAAAACTCTTTTATCCCACTTTCGATCAGAGTGTTACAAGATCAGCTGTCGTCATCGAGAAGTACATAGAAGTCAAATTCATAAAGCGCTGGTTGTGAATGTGTATGTGTTTCGTGTGTGAATGTTGTTCGAATTTTTCATCTATACTGTTATTGTACAGATGTTGTCAGTTGTAGTCCAACTGAATTTCCATTTGATTGGAACAATAACATTATCTTATCTTACCTTATATATAGAATAACAATTAACAATGTGCTTTTCCCCTAGATGCTTGTCAATGCAACAATGGAGGTAACTGCTGACAAGCCAGTCGGATGTTTTCAAATTGTCTTCTCCCCTTGCCGCAGTTCTCCAGACGACTTTGAGAGGGTCGCCATGTTGCAGATAGTTCCCGTGGAGATGTTTTTCAATTTTTATTCCTGGAGGTCAGTTCTAAAATGTTATGCAGTGTAGGTCCAGTAGAAGTAGAGGGCTTGACCTCTGAATACCTGACAACTAGTAGCGCAACGTTAGGATTATAAGTTCTTCCTGCGTGAGTGGATTGCCTTAACCTGCAGGAGATTGCCTTTTAGTAGACATGACTGTATAGCGGTGTTTCCCAAGCTTTTTTCATTAACTCTTTCTCTCCGTAATTATTTACCACATTCTGGTGGAATCAACGTTGGTATCGTCAGTTAGGAGACAAAGAGTTAACGGAAAACCATGCACATTCTGAGTGTCTAGCGGAACACCTTGATTAGTTTTAAAGAGATTAATTAACGTGGTGGCCTACTAGTTCATTGTTCCAATAGTTCGTGGAACCGTTTTTGCCGTTTCTGTAGTATTTGTGGTTTTACAGGGTGGGGGTCGCTAGCCCCACGCCAAACCCTCCTCCTTTCTTACCCGGGCTTGGGACCGGCAGATGGCGGAACACCAAATTCACGCCTCTAGGGTTCCGCAAACACACAGTTTGGGAAACACCGCTGTAGTTAGATGATTGCTATCCAAGCAGATAGTTGCACATTTTCATAATGTTTTACAGGTGTAGAAAACCATTCTTGACTCCAGCTAGGTAATAAAAATCTTACATTCAGCTTAACAAACAAGACTTTCAGCTTAGTGTTATTAACAGAGAGAAAGAGAGAGAGAGAGAGAGAGAGAGAGAGAGAGAGAAAGAGAGAGAGAGAGAAAGAGAGAGAGAGAGAAAGAGAGAGAGTGTGTATGTGTGTGTGTGTGTGTGAGAGAGAGAGAGAGAGAGAGAACGTGAGTTTCTATAGTGACGGTGAGAAGAAGTTATTGATTGGTTGGTGCCTATGCATTGTGAACGTAGCAAGATAAGCGTCATTGTCGTAAGCTGTCTTGTGTACGCCAGACGGCTCTAGAATGCCAGAGTGAAAAGACGTGTTTTTGCAGTGAGTGATATTTTATTTAAAATACCCATTTTATATTATTACTAAAGTCTACTACATCTATTTCATTTTATCTCAAATTTTTCCGTATTGTAAATAAAAGTTATATACTCTATTGCTCACAAACAATTTCAAGTTTTACAAATTTAAATACAACACCCCCTACAACGTTTTAGAAGTCTACCAGCAGTTTGGTGCTACAAGTCATCGACCTTTAACAACATTTAGTAAATAAGACTTTGTTTCGGTTTCAGCTTAGCAAAGAAATTTACCTGATTCTGTCTCAGAACTTGGCAGCCAAAATGTACGTTATCTAGGCCATTATTTTACACACCTTGGAAGACATCTAGAACATGAATAGGATGATACTCGAACCATTTACTGTCTGTTTCAATATCTCAAATGTCTCAATATCTCACCGCGATGGGCTATTTATCCTAATTATTCATTCAAAAAATAGTCCTATAATTTTTTTTCTACATTTTTTTTTCTTTTAAATGACTTTTATATTTAAAAAAAAAATATAAAAGCTTAGGATGCACTATATAAATTATTTATTTCCGTTTCCAGTTCGCTAGATACGCTGAACGGCAGTATACAGATGCATGTTTATTTTATTGTCCAGCAATCGGAGATTCATCTTTTGACCTTAAAGTCGACGCATCCTAATAGGTAAATACTTTGTGTGATTGTACCGTACGATTTGATTCATTATAGTGGAAAAAAAAGCAATAACAACCTGCCACTAAGAAACCAAAGCAGCAATAATGAAAATACGAAACGAAACACAAACTAAAAATCTATAACAGTGATGCCCAACCTAATTCAACCTGCGGGCCATTTAAATTTCCGACACTCGTGTCGCGGGCCACATGACCAAAATGGTTCTTGTAGATTCTTAATTTCCTTTTCATAAAGGCATAAATGTTAAAGCTCTTGGTACCAATTTAACGTAGGTAAAGATAAATTTTTCAACCTTATATATATTTTTAAAGGGGTGGGGAGATTTTCTACACTTTATACTGACGTTTCAGCGGGCCGGATGGAACCTCGTCACGGGCCGGATCTGGCCCGCGGGCCGTATTTTGAGCATCACTGATCTATAACAATCGCCGTACTTCAGGATGTCTCTGTCATACACTTTGATTCTTGATATACTCTGAAAATATTTGTACTTATTCAGGGGCGAAGCCATTATTTGGGGGCCCGGGGGGGGGGTTACCTCTTTGAGGGCCCCTGTATTTAGCGTAATGTTTAATATTTAATGTAAAAGACACTTATTTGGGTCCCCCCCCCCTTCAAATGAAAGCTCGGGGGGATTTTCAAATTCCCCTTCTTCTCCTCCCCCCTCCCTAGCTACGCCTATGGTACTTATTAAGAAATAATAATATATCTCCATCGAAGGAAAGAGCAGTAATGCCCAGCCTGCGTCTTTCCCAAGAGCCGAATCTAGCCCATAAGGAAGTGGTAGCGGGCATTTTAAAACCTCTGTACATATTGCTAAACCAACCGGTTACATTGGACCTGGCGATATTTTTATTTTGTACAAAGATTGTATCAACTCACTCTGTCTGTCTTTCTGTCTGTCTGGATGAATTCTTTTACACATTTTTCTCCCACTTCCCATTCTCTGATTCATAGTCGCAGACAACCATTCTAATAATTAACAAATTAGTTAATTAATTAGTGATAATTGTCACGGATGAATGTGTGTATGTATATATAATCTATTTTTACAATCTGCGCGAATGACCGGAAGTGTGTTTTGTTGTCAGACAAGAGAGTCCAGCTTGTGTGTGATATGCAGTAAATGTTTATTAAAGGTTCTGTGTTTGATTTAGTGGTTTCATTGTTTTATTTTGTTAACTAGAACTGAACCAGGGACACCTAGACGTATCGAGACCTAAGTTAGATTCTATCGAGTTATAAGTATAAATATAATAGGAAAGCTGTGACAATAATTGAAAAGGAGATACATCTTTAAATATTAAGATATACTGCAGTGATTGTGCCGTGCTTTCACTTACATAAATAAAAAAAAATATATTTTGCTTGTTTTGCTTCCAAATCCATTACAAAAATAATAACATCTTTCATTAATCACTCATGTTTCAGTCTTCCGTCTCCCCTTTTCTCTGCCACGGCCGGCCTTAGGTAATTGGACGCCCTATGGGGCCTAGACATTTGGATTATGAACTATAAAATTGATGAAAACCGGAAAGATAATATTAAGAATTCTTAGTTAAATAAAACCGCAATTTATGAAAAACCACCTGTATGATCTAGAACTTAGAGCTAGACCAGTAGACATAGAGCCATAGAGCTCTGCTATGTTTGAGAGTTGAAAGAGACTAGATCTAAGTTTCGTAATTTGTTCACTACATATTTTTAGTCCTATGTGAGGCTGCCTAGTTTGCCCATGCTAAGACCGTCCCTGCCTCAGTTTCAATCCAACTAAAACTTACACCAAACACTAGACAGACACACAAACTCTATTACAGTTAGAAAGAAGTTCTACTCGTATAAACGATTTGAACAGAAAATAACAAACAATAACTGAACTATGTATCTATATAACAACAAACAACAAATAGCTATAACATTGTTATACTCACTGTTACCTTCCAGCAGTGTGTATTGGGACACCAACAGCGAGTACCAAGGCTGGATAACTGGGAGCCTGGCCGTAGCCAGGGGAGTCTCCCACGCCTGGATGAGAAACTTCAACTACTTTGGCTGTTATGTGATGGGGGTAGCCGAGGACGCCATCGTGGCGCAGCTGCTGGGGTTTCAAAAGGTGAGAAAATCTGAAAAACTTTTAAAATCTTTTTGACGATACAAAACTGAAATTATTCCTAAATCTGTCTCAGCCACTTCCAGGTTGCCAGAGGGTTATGGAGTGTGTTTGTGTGTGTATGTGTTTCTATGGTGACGGTGGGAAGAGGTTGGCGATTGACTGTGAATGATGCAACTTAGGTGGCATTGTCGTCATTCGGTCTTAGTTAGGACATTCTACTCCAGAACGTAAGACTGAAAGGTTGTGTTATTGTAGTGACTTAGAATTTTGTTAAGAAATATTACTAAAATCTACTGTATTTATTTCATTTATCACAAGTTGATTCTGTCTATATTATAAATAAAGTGTTATCTACTTTTGTTAAAAAAAGGAAGTTATTCAAGTTATTAGAAGTCTTATTAGTTAAGATACATTACGCCTACAACAGTTTAGTAGTCTACGAGCAGTGTGGTGCTACAAGTCAACGACCACTAGTAACACAGAGGAAGCTCTGTTTATATTCTAGTAGTTTCGTGTTTCTACTCAGAAGAGTAAATGAAAAACGATAATTGGTTGCCGGTGCCAGAAACTTAGAGGACTCTCCATTTCTTGGTTTGGGAAACTTTAAAAGGGGTGATGATTTATTGTTAAAAAGCTTATATCAAGTCACTCTGTCTATCTGTCTGTCTGCCATTTCTACAACATCCAATCTCGGATCAAGCAGAAATTTAGCACAATCATTTCTTTTACCTGACAACACAAGAATAAATAACTAAAAATAATATCCAATTACTTAATTAGCTATTGGAAATACATTTCTTTGTATCTCAAACAAGAGAAAGAAATAGCAATTGACTGATGTGGTGGTATATACTAAATTAGCCTCATTTGCAAATGATAGAAATAGTACTTGAACGAAGTGGTGGTATAAGCGGAATTAGACCCCTTTATAGATTGTCGTTTGAGACTTATTACTAATTTAATGACAGACTGACTCAAAATTATTTACACACTTAATATACGTTTTTTTTTATATTATTTTTTTTTATTTTGCTTGTTTATATGGGTCCATTCAGCCAGGGGCGTAGCTAGGAAATTTTCCATCGTTTGGGGGACCGGGGGGGGGGCTTGACCTCTTCGGGGCCCCTGCATTTTGCGTAATATTTAATTTTTTATGTAAAAAACACTCAATTAAGGGCCCCCGTCAAGTGGTGGCCCGGGAGGATTTTCAAATTCCCCCCCTCCTAGCTACGCCACTGCATTCAGCCATAAGTTTTGGTTAAAGTTATGTATTAGTTACATCGTGGTTCGATTATGACCACGTTTGTCATCCAGGGGACTAAGGCCTTTGCACTTGGGTATTTTGTGCTTCCTTATTATGTGTCTGGTGAGGCCTATGTGAGCCCGGAATGCTCGGCTGCACACTGGGCAGGTTATTCCAGCTGGAGCTAGTGTCATTGGCCTTGCTCGATTTACGAGGATGTCTTGTGGCCAGCACAACGACCAACCGCTTTTACTGTCCCCAAATAATGTCAGGTACCGATTAGAGTTGAGTGGACGTAGAGACGTCCTAAAAATAAAATCCCAGACGTCACTGGAACCACTTTGTTCAAGCATTGGACAGCTCAGCCACTAGGTTAGGGAAAAAACAACAACTGACTTTTATGAAGTAACAGAATGTTGTATTGTTCTATTTTTAGAGTTGCATCAAGGGAGCTCAGCAAGATTGTGACGGATACTCTGACAAAGGTTTCCAAGCGCTCATCGTGGACAATGGTGACTTTTTTTTTCTGATTTTTTTCTTTTGTTATATTTTATTTCTTTCCACTTGAAAGTGTGGGGCCCGCTGCTATCGCCGGTCGACTAGTTTAGTATATTTTCAGATGTCTTTGTCAGTGTCCAGCTCTCACTTGCATTCATTGCTGCTGGTCTTATTATGGTTTTGTATATTGTTTTCTTTTACGATCTATTTAATATTCATTCTTCCTTTCACCCTTTCTTCTTCAGCTTCTGCTGTTTGTTAAAGGCCCCAGACTAAAAAGAATAAAGTAGTGTACACATGCACACGTGCAGATTTGTCATATGTGTTGATTCTTATGTTTCCTTAATGGAAGGCAGATAAATATTAAATTGCTTTAACTTAAAAAAAATAAAATTAATGTTTAAATTTTTATATTTTAAACTGTATTAACATATTTATATTTCATTTCAGGGGATGATATCTCTCAAGGTATGTAGCTCCAACGTAACATCTCTTAAACTGAAATCTTAAATATCTCGACTTTCTATATTTTGTACTGTCAAAAGTTACATAAAATAAAGATCCCACATATGAATTAGAATCCGAACTAGCAGAGCTCCACAATGCAATGTGAATGGCCATCTCCCTAATGTAGCTGACCACTTTACCTAACTGGGCTGCACAGTGTTGAAAGACGCGTCATTTTCCAGAGAAATAAACAACTGTCTCACTAAGGCCTACAGCGCTTTTGGTCGCCTCAAACTGAGGGTATGGGGTAATTAGTAATAGGTTTCTTTACCTAGCAACAAAAATCAATGTTTATAAAGCCGTGGTTCTCACCACACTTTTGTAGGGCTCCGAGACCTGGGTTCTGTATCGAAGGCATTTAAGTTTTCTCGAAAGCTTCCATCAAAGGTGCTTTTACTCCATAATAGGTAAATGCTTGCACAGAGGAAATGGCTGAAAGAAGATGGCCTCAAAAAGAGACAGTTGGAAAGTTCTCACAAGGACTTGGTGAGACCCAAAGTCTTATTGAAGACAGACTCGAAAGACGAAAAACTAAACTAAACAGATCATCGGCTGACAATGGCTTTGTCTACACGAGCTGTGGAAAAATATATAGGTCGCAAACTGGGTCAGCGTAATAATGTGAAACACTGAGCTTATCTTTAACGTCGTAGTCGAAGACAATGCCAATAATACTTTGTAAATCACATGGTCATCGTTGACAAACAACACTCAATACTATACATTTTTTCTAACACATTCTGCAGTGAGGTCTATCCGTTAATTTCTCCCTGGTGGCGCGGTGGCCGAGTGGTAAAGCGCTTGGCTTACGAACCGATGGGGTCCCAGATTCGAATACTGGTGACGACTGAGATTTTTACTTTCGGGATCCTTAGGGCGCCTTTGAGTCCATCCAGCTCTAATGGGTACCTGACATTAATTCGGAAAAAGAAAAGGCGATTGGTCGATGTGCTGGCCACATGACATCCTGGTTAACCGTGGCCATCAGATGCAGATGAAATTCATCTGCCCTATATATCGGAAGGTCTGAAAAGGAAACTGTACTTTACTAATGTTTTCCTATCCTTAAATTTTTTTCTTTAGCCTCTAGATACGTATTCTTTTACTGTGCCTTTAAGTATAGCTATAACTAAATTCTATATTTCTTATCGCTCGATAGTTTATTCTTTTTTATTCAAAAAAAAAAATACAAGTGAGAAAGAATGTACTTGTTTAAAGCTTGTCTAGATGCGTTCATTGTATTACGTAGTTTTTAAATTGAACGCATGCAAATTACCGCAAAATTAATTTTTTTTAAACTTCGATATTTTCCTGTTTTAAATGAGACTGTCGTCTGACGTGCTCCTCCTGTTAATTTGCTTTTACCCCCCCCCACCCCAACTTGCTTACACTCAACATTCCACCTACTGTTTAAGCCTCCGCCTACTGACTTGTTTAGACTCCATCTACTGACTTGTTTAACCTCCGTCTACTGACTTGTTTAACCTCCGTCTACTGACTTGTTTAACCTACGCCTACTGACTTGTTCAACCTCCGTCTACTGAATTGTTTAACCTACGCCTACTGACTTTTTTAACCTCCGTCTACTGACTTGTTTAACCTCCGTCTACTGACGTGTTTAACCTCAGTCTACTGACTTGTTTAATCTCCATCTACTGACTTGTTTAACCTCCGTCTACTGACTTGTTTAACCTCCATCTACTGACTTTTTTAACTTCCATCTAATGACTTGTTTAACCTCATTCTACTGACTTGTTTAACCTACGCCTACTGACTTGTTAACCTACGCCTACTGACTTGTTTAACGTCATTCTACTGACTTGTTTAACTTCCTCCTACTGACTTGTTTAACCTCCATCTACTGACTTGTTTAACCTCCGCCTACTGACGTGTTTAACCTCAGTCTACTGACTTGTTTAATCTCCATCTACTGACTTGTTTAACCTCCGTCTACTGACTTGTTTAACCTCCATCTACTGACTTTTTTAACTTCCGTCTACTGACTTGTTTAACCTCCATCTACTGACTTGTTTAACCTCCATCTACTGACTTGTTTAACCTACGCCTACTGACTTGTTTAACCTCATCCTACTGACTTGTTTAACCTCCGTCTAGTGACTTGTTTAACATCCATCTACTGACTTGTTAAACCTACGCCTACTAACTTGTTTAACCTGCGTCTACTGATTTATTTAGCTTCAATCTAAAGACTTGTTTAACCTCATTCTACTGACTTGTTTAACCTACGCCTACTGACTTGTTAACCTACGCCTACTGACTTGTTTAACGTCATTCTACTGACTTGTTTAACTTCCTCCTACTGACTTGTTTAACCTCCATCTACTGACTTGTTTAACCTCCGCCTACTGACGTGTTTAACCTCAGTCTACTGACTTGTTTAATCTCCATCTACTGACTTGTTTAACCTCCGTCTACTGACTTGTTTAACCTCCATCTACTGACTTTTTTAACTTCCGTCTACTGACTTGTTTAACCTCCATCTACTGACTTGTTTAACCTCCATCTACTGACTTGTTTAACCTACGCCTACTGACTTGTTTAACCTCATCCTACTGACTTGTTTAACCTCCGTCTAGTGACTTGTTTAACATCCATCTACTGACTTGTTAAACCTACGCCTACTAACTTGTTTAACCTGCGTCTACTGATTTATTTAGCTTCCATCTAAAGACTTGTTTAACCTCATTCTACTGACTTGTTTAACCTACGCCTACTGACTTGTTAACCTACGCCTACTGACTTGTTTAACGTCATTCTACTGACTTGTTTAACTTCCTCCTACTGACTTGTTTAACCTCCATCTACTGACTTGTTTAACCTCCGCCTACTGACTTGTTTAACCTCCGTCTACTGACTTGTTTAGCCTCCGTCTACTGACTTGTTTAACCTCCATCTACTGACTTGTTTAACCTACGCCTACTGACTTATTTAACCTCCGTCTACTGACTTGCTTAACCTCAACCTACTAAATTGATTACCACCCTTGTACTGATTTGCTTACCCTTCACTTACTGACTCACTTACCTACCGCGTACTGATCTGCTTACCCATCGCCTACTATTTTATTTTACCTCTTGAGACTGACTTTGTTACCCTCCGCCAACTGACATCCATCGCCTATGGACTTGCTTACCCATCGCCTATGGACTTGCTTACCCATCGCCTATTGACTTGCTTACCCATCGCCTATGGACTTGCTTACCCATCGCTTATAGACTTGCTTACCCATCGCCTATTGACTTGCTTACCCTCCGCGTACTAACTTGCTTACCCTCCACCAACAGACTTGCTTACCCTCCGCGTACCAACTTGCTTACCCTCCACCAACTGACTGGCTTACCCTTCACCAACAGACTTGCTTACCCTCCGCGTACTAACTTGCTTACCCTCCACCAACTGACTGGCTTACCCTTCACCAACTGGCTTGCTTACCCTCCGCCTACTAACTTGCTTACCCTCCACCAACAGACTTGCTTACCCTCCGCCTACTAGCTTGCTTACTCTCCACCAACTGACTTGCTTACCCTCAGCCTACTAGCTTGCTTACCCTTCACCAACTGACTTGCTTACCCTCCTTCTAACTAACTTGCTTGCCTACAGTTTGCCCGGAGAAGACGTTTGGAGACCAGTGTGAACAACTTTGTGAGCAATGCGTTCCGGGCTGCGACCCAGTTTCTGGCATCTGTACCAGGTGCGAGGACGGCTACACTAATATCTTAAAGGCATGCCAAGATGGTAAGTTCCAAAAAGTCTCACGTCTCAATGCGCGTTAAAATAAAGAGCAAATAATAAGGCTAGTCTTCGAGTCCAAAGATTAGTGAAAAATGCCGTATTTCCCGTGGCTGCGCAGACCCAGCTGTGACCTACATATTTTGCCACTCCAGGGCAAGCATAACCATTGTCCGCAGGTGGTCGATTTAGATTTTCTTTTCGCCGTCTGCGTTTCTCCTCGGCAGCAGATTTTCTTTTGGTCTCAAATGTGTATCCCGCGGCTTTCGTGGGTGACCTCCAGCTGTCTCGTTCTGAGGCCTCATGCAACCAGCTGCTCTCTTCTATGTCAGCCAAGGAAAGTTTACGCCTAAGTTGGTGTTTGAAGCGTTTCCGTGGGGCGCCTCTGTTACGTCGACCACCTTTTAGCTCATCAAAAAAGATTGCCTTTGGCATACGTTCGTCTCCCAAACGGGATACGTGCCCTACTCAGCGTAACTGTCGGACCAAAAGAAGTCCCTCTATACTGTCCATACCGGCGTTCGTAAGGACATCGCTGTTTGTAGTGCGGTCTTGCCACCGTATGTCTATGATGGAGCGCAAGCATCTTTGGTGGAAGCGCTGAAGAAGTCTTAGTTGTTTCCTGTATAGTGTCCATGTCTCAGAGCCATACAGAAAACAACTGACAGATATCACAACTGAAGATTGGGAGTTTAATATACGACACATATTTATAGATCTTCCACATTTTGGTGAATCAACAATGTATATAAGATATATACACACACACACACACATACACACACACACTCTCTCTCACACACACACACACACACAGAGAGAGAGAGAGAGAGAGTAGCGTAGCAACAATGGCGCGATAGGGTTTTTTTTTGCACTCGGAGGACTAGTATAAATCGGCATTTGTAAGGGAAAGTGAGTTGACTAGATCAATAAGAATTTAAATGTTTAAGGTTTGTGCATTATTTTAATTCATTCATTGTTCCATTATATTTATTGTTTTCAAAATATTTACTTTTTTTTTGAGGTAAATCTTATTACTAAAGAATGAAGTTTATTAAAGTAAAGTGACTTTTAAATTGTCAGTATATCGTTTCGTTACATTCTGAGGCAGGGGTTCTCAAGCTGTGGGTTGCGACCCCTTTGGGGGTCGATTGACGATTTGCCAGAGGTCGCCTAAGAACATCGAAAAAAATTGATTATCTTGGGGTCTATTTTTCTATTGCTGTTGGGGGGGGGGGGTCGCGGCAGAGTGGGGGATTGTAAAAAGGGGTCGCCGAGCCTAAAAGGTTGAGAACCGCTGTTCTAAGGTATTCTGTACTGTGGCATTTTACGTCTCGAGGGACGATCTTTTCCCTTTGCAACTTCTTGTGTGACTAAAGAGGCCAACGCTTGATGCACAGCCCTGGTCCACAGGTTTGGCACATATAATCACCAGGCGCCGTTGCATTTTCACCCTTCTTACTACTACTGTTGTGTATGGCATTATGTTAGACTTTAACAATAATAACAATAACAATATTGAAAACTTTCTATCATGTTTCAAAGTCTTCTATTAAATATAATTATTATTTTTTTATCAATATTTCTTTCTCTAATATTACGGTATGTATTGACTTGTTGAAATACGTGAATTATTTGTTCAAGTAAACTGTAAACATTGTTTCTTTGGTGTAAAAGCTTTGACGATGTGAAACATTTCTTGATGTGAAATATTTCTCACAATGATAATTACAAGCAAAAAAAAAAATATTATAAGATACTTTTAAAAATACACAAACCTCCCTTCACTACTTATAGGGCGATTGGTCTTTTCTTCATAACAATCGAACTTTCGATAAAAAAAAACAACACCTTTTCCCCCACCTCCCCTTTCTTTCAACGAACAAAGAACCATTGTTAAGTTATTACATAGACGTACTACACTTTGTAATAATCCAATGATAAGCCTATACATCTTCCTAGACTTTCTTGAGTGCTCATTTATTAAACTCCTGAATCAATAATACGATAAATTCGAACATTCCCGAAAGCGATATTTCTTTTAAAACCGATTTTGGATCTAGATCTAGACCAAGTTTTCTATCCAAATTTAAAATTAATTTATTTCTTTCCAACGAGCTAGTAAATTCTTTTGAGATTAGTGTTTAGGCTCACCCTCCACACTCCAGGTTCCATAAAGTTCTGACTTTAACAAAGGTACTGTAAAAAACAACAACAAAAAAAAACAAAAAAAAACATAGTCAGTTGTTTTTTTTTAATCGCAGTACGTTTTGAATTATCCGTCCATTCAACACAGGCCTTACCCACAATTAGACTTCCAATTATTGTAAGTAATTTTAATATTTTTCCTTGGAAACTGAGCTTCAGATCCGGACTAACTTTCTACTGCGTAGGTGAACCACAAGCTTATAGTGCTTCCTAAACTTTTTGTCTCCTGTGAAGATAATGTCATACATTCAGTCGTCTGTTGTTACCGGTCGTTGACTTGTAGCACCAAACTGCTGGTAGACAACTTAATTATTTTAGGCGTGATACATCTCAACTCAAAGACAAGCATATATATAATTTTTAATTAATAAAAATTCAAAAAGTTTGAATAATTCCTTTTGTGAACAAAACTAGATAGAACTTTAGGTTTAGTATAGACAAAAGAAAATTGTGATCAATGAAATAAATGTAGTAGACTTTAGTAATAAAATTTCTTAACAAAGTCGAACTCACTACAATAACACAATCTTTCAGTCTGACGTTCTGGAGTCGTCTGTCCTAACTAAGACCAAGTGACGACATTGCCACGTATCTTGCATCATTCACAACCAATCGCTTACCTCTTCCCACCGTCTCCATAGAAACACACACTCACACACACTCTCCATAACATCAGGACATTCGCAGTGTGGAAAGTCATCAGGTTCCTATACTTGTGACAAACAAAGTACATTCGGAACATCTGAAGATTCGGCTTGTGACACGGACTCCTAGCAGGTTATATGGCTAACCAGTGATATTGACCTTTCCAATGACCCGAAGCTTGAGGACCTCGTTCTCTTTACCCCATGAGGCAGATGTGTATTGTATGTATTGTCTGTCTTATTGTATTGTTTTGTCGGAACTGTACTATCCATTTAGATATAGCAAGGCTCTATTTGGTTTCAGTCACACTCAACTTACCAGAAGGGGCATAAATTCGTATTCTTGAACCCTGACTAACGAGTACCTTGCTACGCCACTGCACACAGACACACACACACAGAAACACTTAAAAAGTAGAAATTTTTCTGCTAAATAATTTCGAAAAAAAAAAGTGCATTATAAATAAATACTTTGATGAATAAACGTGACGGGAAACAATGGTAAGGGATTGTGTTCGATTCCGAAGATTAAAGACCAAGTCCAGTATTTGACGTGACCACACAAACCAAGTAGAAAAACCTCCATATTCTATCACATTTGATGCAGGCAAAGCCGTTGTCTTTCCTTTTCATTGCTTGCACCCGTCCCCGGCAATGACTTTTCCTTGCGTCTCTAATGTGCGTCCCGCGGCCTTCGTGAGAGCTCTCCAATTGCCTTTTTCAGAGACCATCTTCTACAACCTGCAGCCCCCTCCGTTCGGAATAACTTACTTAGGCCTAGGTCTTCCGCTCCGTTCGGCGCATTACGCGTCAAGCTGTCTCCACAAAGATCTGTCACTGGCAATATCTGAAGCCTCCTCCCACTTGGTGTCCACTGTTCTGAGGTCCTTCATGAAGGTGTGGCGCCAAGTTATACGAGGACGCCCCTGTTTGCTGTTTGCGCTTTCCTCGTATTGGCCTCCATGTCATTGAAACTCGGAATATGCGAAACATAAAATAGCAACATAAGAATACAGAAAATTCAGTAGACGCTATATCAATATTCAACAGAATGCCCACCAATGACCTTCGGCAAGGATTGTAGTGGTGACTGCGCCAAGAAATGCAATGACGATTGTCTGAACAAGGTCGACGGGACGTGCAGGGCGACAAGTCAGTACACCAGGGGCCTGAGAGGAGGCAACTCAAACAGTAAGTTTCCGAAGATAATTAATAATAATAATAATAATAATAATAATCTTTATTGTCCGTATGGAAATTTGTCTTACAATTTGTGCATTACCCCAAACAAAAAAACAGTATAACTATAAGAAACCAAAGTGTACATTCACACCAGACTCACTCATAATTTACATGTGACAAAGTTTATTCCAGATTGTTCTTCTTTAATGATTTTATTGCCAGGAGAACAAAAGAGTGTTTGTGTCTGTTTGTCTTTGCTATCGGTGTCTTGTATCTTTTTTGTGATGGTAAAATCACAAAATCCAGACACAAAGAGTAATTCTCTATTTCGAGGATCTTGTTATCTTTTTTATATATGTTTGTCTCAAACAACTTCCCAAATGGGGGTTTGTTTTTTGCCAATGATTTTACCAGCAGCATTTAGGATTCTATAAATTTTATTTTTATTTTTAATGCTCAGATTGCCATACCAGGCAGTGATATTGAAACTTAAAATTTTGCAGATATGAGCGTGATAAAACATAGCCAAGGCCTTTTCGCTAACATTAAACGAGGACAGTTTTCTTAGTAGTCGTAATCTTTGCTGCCCTTTTTTTGCTGATATAATCAGTATAATTTTAGCGTTTTATTGTGCCACTGTGGCGTTGTGTTTTTACTATATGATTGTGTCGTTGGCACAATTCTTATTTTAATTTGTATATATCTATTTAAGACCCAAACGTAAACTTACGCCGAGGGTCGATAGAGTAACACACCAGAAAAGAAACGTCCTTATCACTTGTTTACTCCTTTGAACACGTAGAGCTATATTCAATCGTCTGCCCCTTGACGTCGTAGATGTGCTGTGACAGTTCACGGATAGCAGGATATCAAGAGAGAGGCCGATCCATTGTTTTGTGTTTTCCAGCAAGCTATTCTTCGGACGACCCTTTCTTCGTACTCCATCCACTGTGCCTTGAAGAATGCGCCATGTCTTACAATATGACCAAACCAACTCAGCTTTATTTGTTTTTTTAACTTTCACAACCGTATAGGAGTACAGGGCCGCTAACGAAGAATACTGTTTAAAAAATCCACAATAATAAATGAGTTTTCACTCTAAATCCTTACAATGACAATGAATCCTCAAAAGCCGAAGTGTCGCCAACTCCTGATTTTTTTTCCACATGGTTGACTTCGGAAGACTTTCCCATATTTGGGTATAGCTGGAAGCCGGCGGAGGTTAACTTTTCCTTCTACTAGGTGGGTAGCCAACAAAGGCTCACGAGCCCATCCATATTGCTGGTTGAGACGCTATTTTTTTGCCTTTACCCCTTCTCCTGATAGCGATTACCGAAAGATCTAAGCCACATGTTGGACTAGTTGTCAGAATGTTTTTGGAAGCATTTTATAAATAATGGGGAAGGTTTAATCCATTACCGCTTCTGACGGTTAGACTATTTAGTGGCTCGATGATTAGAACCTGTGTCTTCACCAGGGTCTATGTCAGCCGCTGTGACCCGCAAACCCGGCACCCCCCCCCCTCTTAGTGACGTCACTGACTAGGAAAAGTCAATCACTTATTTCTTTATTCACAGGTAGCGTATTCTTTGGACTTATTTGGTTCTTTTTGCCGGGCTGTGCTCTCTGTTTCCTGTCATACCTGTAAGTGTTGCTATTAATATTTGCGTGATAGAACAAAGAGATAATGAGCTGGTCATTACCTTAGTTACTTAGCTCTCTGTACAGTATAAGGGGAACGCTAATTATCCTACAACTGCACTGTAAAACACTTTATCCCTTATAATAGGGCAATGGTGGCTTATCAAAGGTTATTATATGTAAGCTTAAAGGAAAAAGAGATTTTCTTACTGTATGCGTCATAACATGAAGATTTAATCCGTTGGTTATAGAGTTACGTAGCGAATGCTTATGTACACAGTAAAGAGCCATCACTTATTATTCGACATGTGCAATAGACAACACTATTATTCTGTACAAGCCGATCAGCGGCGTAGCATACGCCGCTATTTAGTGACAGGTAAACACTTCCTGAAAGACACAGTTGTCCAAATAGGGTGGGTTTCGGGAAAGCGACTGTGTGCGCATGCCAGGAGGAAGGCGCGGGTGCGAGGGCGGGAGGAGGTTTAGAGAGTCGGCGAACTTGCGTGGTGTCCCGGATGGCTGGGCGACTTTTTCTCACCCCCTCTTTTTTTTTTCTGAGCCGCCCTCTCTGTCGAAGCGAAAGTTCGTGGAATAACTCTTATCCGACTGGAAGAAATAAAAGAGTTATCTTTCTATGACTTTTTTTTTTTATCTAGGGTTAACGAGTCGGGGTGCGTGCGTGATGTCCCGCATGGTTGGGCGACGTAGATCATTATATACATTTAGATAGTAAGGGGGTGGTAGCATACCAAAGGTTTTTTGCTTTCTGTGGGTTTAAAAGAAGGTACATTTCTTATTCCACATGCTAGGACGAATTTTGTATAAGTGCTTATTCTGTCCTAGTTCCGTTAGAGCATAGAATGGGCTGCCTGAACCAGCCAGGATAACCAAGAGTTTAATTTCCCTTATTAACATGCGTGACTAGATTGATACATGAAACACGTAGGGCGTCGTAATTATCTTCGCGTTTGAAGTAACGTCTGTAATTGATAAGATAAGATAAGATAAGATAAGAAAGCAAACCTTGTCAATTACTGGAATATAAAAAAATCTGCCGCTACAGAATTGAGTTGATTAGTCACTCCAGGTTCTGCACTGTCTCTAGACGAAACTAAAACCGATAACTCATCTGGTCGCATCCATTGTCTTCTGAGAAAGAAGTAATCAGATAGATAGATAGATAGATAGATAGATAGATAGATAGATAGATAGATAGATAGATAGATAGATAGATAGATGGATGGATGGATGGGATGGATGGATGGATACCTGGATGGATTATGGATGGATACCTAGATAGATAGATAGATAGATAGATAGATAGATAGATAGATAGATAGATAGATAGATAGATAGATAGATAGATAGATATGGATGAATGGATACCTGGATGGATTATGGATGGATACCTAGATAGATAGATAGATAGATAGATAGATAGATAGATAGATAGATAGATAGATAGATAGATAGATAGATAGATAGATAGATAGATAGATGGATGGATGGGATGGATGGATGGATACCTGGATGGATTATGGATGGATAGATAGATAGATAGATAGATAGATAGATCAGCCGAATTAAGTTAGTCTATAATTTTGTTTTCAATATTATTCCCATTTATTCTGCCCCTCTCTCTTCCCTAGATTAGCTAGCTACAAGACTTACTCAGCACGTCGGTGATTAAGAAATGGTGACGCTGGGATAACATATAAACTTAACCTTTGCTTTATCTTTCTTGTAAATACAAGTGAAATATTCCAATCAACTTGACTTTAGTCTTGGCACTATTTTTTTGTTAGTGTTCTGAGCGAATGCATTTATTTTGTCTCTTGCGTTGTACGGCTTCATAGTCATTCGTCTTAAGTTCTATTGAGAGCATCTGGCTGCAGGCTGCTTAGGAACGAGACAGCTGGAGATTTCTTATGAAGGCTCATGGATACACATTTGAGACCAAAAGAAAATCCACTGCTGCGGAAGACGTAGGTTGCGAAAATATAATTGACACAAGCCTATAATTTTAAAATGCGCAATTATATCCGGGTGTTGCGCATTAGTAATGAAGTGAGTTATTAAACTGCGCCACTATAATAGAGTGAATGTCTAATGTGTCCTCATTGAAATTATTTTGTCTACAAACGTAGAGCTTTAGAAATGTTATTCTGCAGAGCTAAAAAGTGAACAAAATTTATCATACAAGATAAGATAAGATAGATAAGATAATTTTTATTGATCCAATCAAATGGAAATTCGATTTGACGACAATTGACCTCCTCGGCGTAACTACTGTAACAATAACAATATAGATGCAAATACGAACAAAATTCACACACGAAACACATACACACACACAACCAGCGCTTTATAAATTAATTAGACTTCTATGAACTAACTTCTCGATGACGACAGATGATCTTGTAAGACTCTGACCTAAAGTGGGATAAAGCAGCTTCTAAATCTTTCTGTTTTAGTCCTAAAGGAAAGGAGACGACCACTTCGTTCAGATCGTATGTAACAGTGGTTTAATGGGTGCAGGTTGTCTTTAAGAATCGTGTGTGTTTTGGAAAGGTATCTATCATGAAATAGCTCTTCAAGAGATGATAGCTATGTTCCAGTGATATACGATGCTTTTTTAGCGGCCCCCGTAAGGGGAAAAAGCCGCTATTAGGTTTGTGCAAAATGTCCGTCTGTCCGTCTGTCACACTCAGATCTCGAAAACTAGAAGAGATATGAAAAATATTATTTCATCATTAAATCCGGCTTGAAATGTTTAGGTGCAACGGCTACTTTTGGTTTTCTAAAAGCAAACCGTTTAATTTATAAAATTAATTATGCAAGCGATTTTTTCATAAAAATACACCAATTCTAAAACAATTACGTAAATGTAAGGGAGGCAATGTTACAATATGCTAACAAAGATGGACAATTTCTGTGTATTTTCAGTATCACTAAGTCAAATATATTTTTAAAATGTACAGGAAATGTTTACAACAAATACAAATAATAGTTAAAGACGTTTTTTCTGGTTAACTAGCTGCTAAAATTAAAAGAAAACATTTCTGTTTGTTTATAAAGGCTAATAATGCACTTTGTATGTAAATATCACGCACATTTTTTTAAATGGACTTTTTATGCAGCGATTTTCGTGCAGTAGCGTAACGTCGCAACATGATCAGGTGCTAAACCAATTCCTTAAACTTTTTTTAAAAATCAGATTTTATTTATTTTTTGTTTAGTGCCCCCATCCGAATAAAAGAAGCTTATTTTTGTGCGTTTTGTCTGTTGGTCGGTCTGTCCGTCACGATTAGATTTAAAAAACTAGAACTCTAAAAGCTATTGAAAATCTGATTTACCCTTTAATGTTCCTCCCATAACATCTCAATAGTTTTAAGTATCTAAAATTGATTGTTCCGGATTTTTTTGTGCAAAACTAATCAACGCCAACAAATGTTTGTTTGCTCTTCTAACTTATATTACATTCAATTTCCATGCTTAAACGTTGCAAAAACACATTATCAATAATATTTTGTTCCGTTTTTTATGTAAATAGCATATTAATGCTAAATCATAATCTCTATACTGACTTATATTTCATTAAGTGAAAAATGTTCCGGATATTGTTTTATAAAACATGAATTATGCCTAATGATTGTTTGAAATCGCATAAGGCTTTTAAAAAAAGTAATTTACTAGAATTGATTACTGAAAATTACTTTTAATTTTCTTGTAAAACATAACATAGAAGTTTTGTAATCGATAAAGAAAGTTCCGGATTTTGTTTCTTACAAATCGTCGCCAGAAATTTCCGAATTTATTTAAAAATCTACTAACGCCAAATAATTGTTTGAACTCCCTCTTCTAATTAATAAACAAATAATCTTCTCATTTACGAAATAATGTTTTTACGGATTTTTATGAAAAATATTTTAACTCACTACTCTCTTACAGTACATTCAACTTTCTACCTAAAACATTAAAAAATCTAATTATCGTTAATATTATGTTCCGATTTTTAAGGAAAACAGAATCCAAACATCAAAGTAAGGTATGAAAATCTCTCCACGTGGCTGTAGTACATCTAATTTTTATACGAGACCATCCAAAAAATTTAATTAACGGTATTACATTTATCTGAAATTCTCTTTTTCTTTTACTATTTATACAAACATCCGGAACAATCTATTATATAAACTTTTCAATTGTGTTCATACCTAAAAATTATTGCGATGTTTTGAAACGTAAAATAAAGGTTAATCAATTTTTAATAACTTTTAGTTGTTTTTTTTTTATATCAAGATAACGGACAGACCGACTGACAGACAAAACGCAAAAACAATGTGGCTTTGATCCTTTTTAAATAATATCTATTAGAACTCAGTGCACCAATGTCTATGAACCCTCGTTAAATATCTCGTGTAAATAAAGACATTTTTTTTTATGGTACCGGTACTAGCCTATTGTGAGGTAATGGAATTTTTTTTCTTTGACGTCATATGAATGGACTCTTTAAATGTAATGTTAAAAGAACGCACTCGGTGCACCAATGTCTATTAACCCTCGAAAAAATTGCTTGTATTAATGAAAACATATTTTAGTCTAACTAAGCCGTGTGACGTAGTGTTTTTTTTTTCCTTTGACGTCACATGGAATGAATTCTTTAAATGAAATGCTAAAAGAACGCACTCGGTGCACCAATGTCTATGAACACTCGATAAAAGGCTCGTAATGATGAAGGCGATTTTTATTCTAGCTAGGCCGTGTGACGTAGTGTTTTTTTTTCCTTTGACGTCATATGGAATGAATTCTTTAAATGAAATGCTTAAAGAACGCACTCGGTGCACCAAAGTCTATGAACACTCGATAAATGGCTCTTATAGATGAAGGCGATTTTTAGTCTAGCTAGGCCGTGTGACGTAGTGTTTTTTTTCCCTCTGACGTTATATGCAGTGGCGTAACTAAGGGGGGGGGGAGGGGGGGAGAAATTTAAAATCCCCCCGGGCCCCCACCTAGGGGGGGCCCCCAAATGGGTGTCCGAAATTTATTTGTAAATACATAAATTAATATATTGGATTGACAAATAGTGTCAACGGGTTATTTTTTTTAAAACATTTATGGATTAAAAATTTATCACAAAGACTAAACCTAGATCTAGGTCTATCAGTACGTTGACTTTGTTGACATTTTAAAAATATTTTTTCCCAAAGAGATCAAAGTTTTTTCTTTAAAGTTTGTTTTACATTTTAAACTTGTTGCCACGAATAAAACTGCATGATATACAGCGAATTCCAGGTATCTTGTTACCTTTACTAATAATAGATCTAATTGGCGAGTATTTTATGGCTACACTAATTAACCTTGAAGCAAAATTTACAGAATCGAGTATAACAGATTCAAAAGTTATTCTTAATAATGCTAGAATAGTCCATTATTCGGGTTTGGCGTCTATAATTTCAGAATTAAACTTCACACTCGAGTTATTACCCCTCTATTCATCTTTCCTCAATCCAATGGAAACTCTATTTTTATTTCCATCTAATCCTTTTGCTTTCGCACAAAACATAAACAACAAACAATGACGTAATATCATATAATATTAGCACATCCTTCCTTTTGAAGTTATTATCACACCCTTCCTTTTAAAGTTCTTAAGAGTGATATCTACTAGCATTTGCGGGGCCCTATGCGAAACGGATCGCGCGGGGCCTAGTTTGGGTAGGGATGAGCATAATGTCAATATTATTTTTTTTGAATTAGAAAATAGGCCTACTTTCGTCTTTGCAATACATTTTTATCAAATGAAAGCTCGCAATGCCACTTTTTATTTATTGGCACCCCAAAATGTCCATTTCGTCTATTCTTAAGGAGATTTGAATAAATTCAAAAAAAGTTCAGGACTTTATCGTATATTTTGCCTTTTCATGAGATTTCCTGGAGGCCCTGGAAAATCAGGAGGTCGCGAAAACCCTGTTATTTTATATACGTTATAGGGTTTAATTTAATAATGTACACTTAGAATTAGCGCGCGTCCTATGAAAGCGCGGGGCCCACTGCGACCGCATAGGCTGCAGTGGCGTAAGGCCAGCCCTGTCTACTAGGAACTTTAACAATTCGTCCACTTCTGGTTGTCTTGACTGGCACAACAAGTTCTCTAGACGTTGGTCTATAACTGTCTGTTTCGTTTGTTCCAACAGTTTGCAGTTCATTGTCTCCATCGGTATCATAGTACCCAGAGATGTCTTCATCGAAACTCTTATTCAAAAAGCGTTGATTTCTTCTGTATGTTTTTCCGTTTGTCTTTATGATGTAAGATCTGGGTGCTGAATGTTTTTTTTTATCACAACTGCTTTCTGCCATGTTTGACCTAGACGAACTCTCCGACAGAATAATCTTTAGGTAGTCTTGCTTTTGCATTGTATTTCACTTTGCTTTTCATCTGTCGTTCGTTGAGTAATGTCTCTGCATTTTCAGCTACCGATGGTTTCAATAGTTTAGGATCAGTTGGAATGATTCCCTGAGTCTTCTTCTCGTCATCAGTTGTGATGGTGAATACGGCAGTCCACTTATCGGAGTATTTCTATACTCGAGCATAACGAGATATGGATCTTTCCCACTTTTGTATGCTCTGAATCCTTTTGCTTTCGCACAAAACATAAACAACCAACAATGACGTAATACCATATAATATTAGGACAGAATCTTCTTCATGCAGTGGAAAATTAAGATTTTTTTGCCTATCTTGAATTCTGGTCAAAGCTCTTGCGCCCAAGTTCGGAAGAAACTACAAAAGTCTGGACTGCATATACGGGAAGCTGCTAAAGAAATTAGTACCCTTTCATGCTTTCTGCAAAATGATGAGAAACTGACAAAAACCCAATCCATCAAAAAAGCAAAAGAAGGTAGTGAATACTATGGATTCCCTGTAATCAAAACAACCAGAAGAAAGAAAAGACTTGATGGGAAGTTGAGTTCTAATGTAGGACTGTCAATAGAACTGCAATTCAAACGTGTTGCGACAGAAGTGCTGGACAGATTTCATATGGAGATGAAGGTCAGATTTCAAAGGCTGGAAAGAAAATGGATACCTTTGTGTTTCTTCTAGAACCAAGACACCTGTTAGATGAAGACCCGCTTATGACAAACTGTGCTACTTTTCCTATTTGTATGATGAAATAAATGGAAAATCGCTTTTTCAATGATGTCATTGATGCACAAGCACTTTTCATCAACAAACCAGTAATACAACCACCAATAGACATATTGAGGAAACAGCCTTCATATGGTAATTACGTGTGCTCAAACTTTGCTACCTCCTCCGAATACCGCTAACTCAGGCCACTTCCATTACGTCATGTGAGAGATCATTCTCAAAGCTCAAGTTCATCAAAAGCTATCGCAGGAGCACAATGACACAAGAAAGGCTTATCATGGCTTTAATGCCAGTGAAGTCACAAATACCAGAAATTGTATCGATGTGGATGATGTTATAGATGTCTTTTCTGCACAGAATGCATGACGTTAAGCGATATCAATTGAGATTTGTCACTTGTGCATTATTTAACTAATAAACAAAGGTATTATTCATTACAAGAGTCTTGATTACTTTTTGTTTAGTTTACTGATATACTGAACCAATTTGATTTGGGGCTTATATATTTTTGCGTACATTATTCCATGTCATATGTCGAATGTCAAAATGCAAGGGGCCCCCAAAGAGGTCAATCCCCCCGGGCCCCCAAATCCCTAGTTACGCCCCTGGTTATATGGAATTAATTCTTCAAATGAAATGAAAAAAGAACTCGGTATAGTAATGTTTATTAAGCCTCGTTATGTGACTCGCGTTTAAAAAAGGAATGATATCTTGATTTAGATCTAATCTAGATTTTTTAAACTAGATCTAGATTTTTATTACAGTATATCTAGATCTGGATTTATATTCTAATTAAAATTATTTTAGAGTCTAGATCTAGAATTTCTAGATCTAGTTTAGACTAAAATAGACTAGATTAAGATGTAGAATTTCAATTTCTAAACTTAAAGTGTAAAAAAAAGTGTAGATTTTCATTTCCAAACGTTTTGATCAATATTGTAATGTTTTAATATACTAAAACTAATCTACTATTTTTTTATTAAATTTAAATTTAAATTTACGGCAAATGAATCTTTGAAACATTATTACTTTTGACCATCGGATGGCTGCCTGGTCGTGCGGTTTGCGCGCTGGACTGTCGTTCAGATTTATGGATGGCCCAGGGTTCAAACCCTGCCCGCTCCCATCCCCCGTCGTCCTGCGGGAGGTTTGGACTAGGAAGTAATTATCTTCAACTCTGAAGGAACATCCGAAACGTGTAAAACATTTTACATCAAAATTAAATCACCTCTTGAATATTATTTGCGAATATGCAGATCCGACAGGAATCCGACTTCGACGGGGGCCGCCTCTGAGTTTGTGTAACACAAACTCTCTTTGTAATCTTGTTAATTAGTCTATTTAGTCTATGTCTTTGTGCCAGTGAAGTATTACCATAAAAGCAGGTGATGACAAAGTTAATTAGACTGCAGATGGTCGCTGTATAGAAAAATTTAATTGTTGCTAAGTCGATTTTAAATGTTCAAAAAGAGATCGTAACTTTTTTTTTTAAAAGCTTATCAACACTTTATGGTGTATCCCAGACACACCAACAAGCTAGCTATTTATAGCATTTCCGCCACCTATCAAAATATCAAACACTGCAGTTTCTACAAAAACAGCACCGACAAACAAAGAAGGAACAATTAATTGTTTCATTTATGAATCGCATTTTATTGCATACAAAATAACAAATCGTCTAGGTGATAAGGAAAGTAGAAAAACAATGTTCAACTGTGTGAAAAACGGGTACAAAAAAGCTTTGAATTTATACAGGCAAGTTCTATAAATAATCATGAACATCCGTGATGTTTAAGAAAAGGTCAAAAATATAATACAAATAGTATAAAAATGCATGTATGTACATCAAACATCGTAACATGTAAAAAAAAAAAGTATTATATATTGTAACAATTGTAACCGCTGTTCAATTTCGTTTTTGAATTGTTACACAAAATTCAATGTGGATTAACAAACATACAATGGGAATTTAGAAAAACTAAAATGTTAGAAAATCAAAACAAGATTTCAAAACAAGGTTATCGTCTTTGAGTTGAAAGATGGAGTTGAGTATTCTAGGTGGATACAAAGACCCCACTGTGACCTACAAGCTTATGACAAAAAAACTTCCTTGAATTTATTGTAAGCGAAATATATATTTTTCTTTAGATTCGTGCTATTTATAAGTAAAAGTGCGAAGGGAGATAATTTCCAATTTCGAGCAGAAGTGAAAAAAATTTTTATGACGTTTGAATTTTTGAGGAAGGCGGGAAAGGCTCCCGATGAAGAATTCTCTGATGACAGTTGGCGGGGGGGGGGGGGGGGGGAAGAGATGGGGAGTCTATCTTACATAAGAAATCAATATGGCACATGTACATGTTACTTTTGAGTGTAACAATGGTAGACAATACATTGATAAAGTCGATGCTATACAGTAGTAATGTCCAAAATACGGCCTGAGGGCCAGATCCTGCCCGCGATGTGGTCCATCCGGACCGCCTAAACATCGGCACAAAGTGTATAAAAATTGACACTTAAAAAAAAAGGTGAAAATGGATTTACACCAACTATAGGGCCCGCAGGTCGAATTGGGTTGGGCAACACTGGTATGCATGGTATGAGAATTATTGTCATCTGCTAGATCTGACATATGTTTTATTCTCAGACCAACTATAAACCTATTAATCAGACCTATGGACATATTCTGTCTGAACGTTAATGATGGACAATAACGAAGAAGAATCATACTAGTGCCCAAACATACACGTTACACATATAACCATTGTATACATTCACATATCGAACAAACAGCAATATCGTATAAATATTAAATGTTAGAAATATAACAGACAAAAAACATGTATAAATATATTTATGATATGTTAGTTACTAAGTCCATTCGGAATTTTTCAACGTTAGTTTCTTATAGCTGTGAATCATTACATCAAAGAAACCTATCCTTATTTTTTTTTTATTCTGCATGCTATATACAGGCTTGAGAAACAGTTTAATGCATTTTAAACTATCGATATAATATTGAATCTCGTAGTCAATTTCAATACATGTAATTTTACAAAGAAATCTTTTAGTCTAGTTTTATATTCATAGTCTTTACAACTGACACTTTCTTAGCTTTTTTGGAGACTGATTGTTTTGTAAAACAATTTGAAACATCCTCTTTGACTTAAAACTTTAAGATAATTCAGTTCCAAAGAATGCAAGATCTTTTCTCTTCGTATTATGCTTAACCACTTTGCATTTGTTTTCAGTGGTAAATGTTCAGATATTTTTATCATAATGACCATTAAATTGGTCCAATCATAAATAAGAATGTATAACTCAATGCATTATTTTACAGTTCGTTACAATTACATGTTCTTTCGAAAAAAAAGATTTATGTATGTAGGGGTTAAATTGAGTACATTTTTTTTTTCTAATTTAAGCTCAGGAGCTAATATATCACAGAGTTTAAGGAGTTAATCGTCACACTCACACATCAGCAGGGGGCACATGGAGCTGAAACAAGTCGACTCGCACCACTCGTCGAAGTGGTCAAGCCCCCTGTAGGCGCCCACAGCTCGGCACCTCATCTGCGACATCGGAGACACCTCTGCGCCCACGCGTTCGGAGAGGCTGGAATCAGGGAACTGGTTCCCGACGAAGTTCCCCGACGAGGATCTCACGTCGGTGCGGCTGGGAAGTGAGAAGGGAACTCGTTCTGGGGTTATGAGATTGCCGTTGCGGTTTAGGCTGGATGAAGCTTCCTCCATAGGGTAGACGTTCTTGTGGCTATACCAGTTTCCTTTTCGAGTTCCAGAGTTGTAATCTGAAGAAACAACAGCATTGGCAGACTGCCCGAAAATGTGCTCCACGTCATCACGAGCTGCCAAATTTTTGTTTCTGTAAGTGTCTATTTGGACGTACTGTCGGGAACTTTCGCCCTGCCTGCGGCTTGGTACTTTTCCAGACATTGTCTTGGAGCTGAATCTGCTGTACGAGTCAAACGGCGCTTGCGTAGGTAGGGGAGATAATCGAGGGTTTGTGAGAAAGGCGTTAAAGGCAGTGGAATGGGGTTTTCGTCGCTGGGTGAGATCAAAGTTAGGATTATATTGGCTGGAGGTGGCGTAGGACTGTAAAAGAGGGTTATAAAAAGGCGTGTCTCTTGTCACGTGACTAGCTCTGGCCACGGGGTGGGTTTTCTTCATGGGAATGTGCATCTCCCAGTCGTTGTTTTTCTCGACTACGTTATCGTCTGCTGAGTAGCTGGAAAGGATAGGTATTGGGACAGGATCCTGTCTCTTACATACGCAGATCGTATTGGGGCAGAAGTTCGCATTGCAGTTGTCTGTGCACCATCTGTCCATCCCACCGCCGAAAGCAACCAAAGCCTTGCATACGAGCTGCTGAGCCTCGGGTTGCTGTTGCGGTGGCTGCTGATAGTGTGACTGCCTCTTATTAGCTCGAATTGCCCACATGTGATTAGGATCATGGACCAAATCTCCATCGGTGGTGACGGAGTCGGAGCTCACCCAATTAGTGTAATGCTGCGGTTGGCTGGATGCCTGATAGGTTGAAATGATGCCCCTGTTGCTTAAGGGGCTTTGATACGCCACTGATTGTGAATGTTTGCTGTCATGCCTGTACTCATTCCTTTTAGTGTCCATGTTGCCGTAGAGCTTGTTGAGCGACATCTTATAAGCTTCCATGGCAGCACTGTTGTCCTTAGCGTCATTGCTGGTCCAAACTACCTGTCGACTTTCTTGTGGCTTTGCAGATCCAGAGGTGTAGCCTTGATGGAAACCACGGTTTGATCCGAACATGAAACCGTTGTATGACTGTGACTGGACTTTGTTTGAGTCTGTGACCGCAGACATGAACCCTGGATGTCGTGCAGAGCTATCTGAGCGCGATGACTCTTTGTTCTGAGTCAACTTCAGGAGTGAACCGCTGTTTGATTTCGGTGTGAACCATGGAGAACTTAGATCGCCAAACTGAGGCTGGTCAGCATTTTCTGGAAGTGACTTGTCTGAAAAATCTTGCCCCGAAGATTCCGAATCAACGTCATCGCCAGCTTTGTTTTTACGTGCGAGAAGTGTAGCAATGATGTAGCGTACCAGAGATTCTGTATCTTCTTTGTTCAAGTTGCTGTCCCTTTCTTTGGACTGCATTGGATTTTTTCCGTCGCTGTTTTCAGACATGGTGGACTGTTTATCGTGTTGTTGATAACTGTTCATTGGTTGCTCTCGGGTGTATTTAGTGTTGGAATAAACAGAGTCCTCTCTCTTTTCACTTCTGGCTACGCTGTTGCTCTCGGTTTTTCTCTGAGATTTAGACTTAAATCCTTTTTCTCCAAATGATTGCAGGGCACTATCTTTGTCTTTGTCGAGATCTTGGGACTTCTTGCTGTAAATGTCGTTCACTTTGCTGCCTTTGTCACTAAAATCAAAGTCGTTTAAGTGGGAGGAGTCGTTTTGTTCAGATTGGGCTGTGCTCTTCTCCTGATCAGCATTGACTTTAATCTTCAGAGCTGTCACCAACCAAGATGGTAGCCGCTTCTTCATTGTTTTCTGTGAGGTTTGCTGGGCAGGGAATTTCTCTTCCACCGTTTTTGCGCGAACAGTTTCTTGCTCATTCGGTGAACTATTTCTGTTCTTATTCCAATTGATTGGGGAGAAGGGGGAGTTGGACGGAGAGTTTCGTCCCTTGCTGTTCTCTCGCATGCTTTGTAAATTTTTTTGAAACTTCTGCGTCTTGATGTCATTGCTTTGTCGTGGTTGAGAGCGTGACAGTCCGGGTTTCTTCAAAGCTTCTTGTGCGGCAACGTGTTTCATCTTCATCAGTTTCCATTTTCGAAGGAAGCTTTTATCTGCTTCATCTATTCCTTCGCTCTTGTTCTCATTCAACCCTTGGCTAGTTGTGGTCAGCGGCGACGTCCTTTGGTATACTTTCTTATTAATCATATCATCTGATGGGTTTCTGGCGACACTTTTACCAAGTTGAGATCCACCGATGTTGTACGCGAATCGTCTGCGTATCTCGTCCGCTTCGGATTGTTTCGGAACGCCAGCCTGCCAACGGTATGGCACAAACGAGGGTCCTGTTGGAGCCCCCCAACCTTTGCTCAAAGTGTCAAGAAGGCTGAATCTCTCCGAGTTGAACATGCTAGTCGGGCTGTTCATCTTCTTTAAAGCCTGAATGATGATCTGGTTCTCAGTGGGGTTGCTTTCCTTCTTCTGAAACACCGCGTTCCCGTCTGTGGATAGAACAGAATATTTGGAGCTTTCCTTCATAAGTTTTCCTTTCTGCGCGCTGAAATCTCCCGGTTTGGCAACAACATTGTAGTAGCCTTTGTCAGAGTCGTCGTTGCTGAACAGGATCGCAGACTTCTTGGTCTCACCGATGGGTTTTTCCTGCTTGGTATTTCGATTGCTGTTTGGTACACTTTGGCCGTGAATCGTAACGTCCGCGCAGTTGTAAAACTCTTCCTGAGGGCCGCAGCCAACACAGAATTTTCCAGTTTCATCTTTGTCCCAAGTATTTCCTGAAAAGACAAAACATTTCTGATAGATTATAACTTATTGATGCCAACAAAGTATTTTTTTAGGTGTTTGTGTTGAGATTTTTTTTTTGTCTGCCTAGTATATCAAAATCTAAACAGGTTGAAAGTTGAAATGGAGACAACATTTAAAAAGAAAACTTTTAAATATTTAGGCGACATTGTGTTCCGGATAATGTAAATGTTGCCGTGAAGTGTTTGTTTACCTGTACGATATTTCCACTGGATGACGCATTGCTTGCAGGTCAGGTCGCTGGGAAGTCTGAGTGACACGTTGAAGAACTGGTTCGATTGACTTTCGGGTAGAAAATACCTAGAACAATTATAAATGAAACATGTTTTAAAGTCCTGATTTAAGACAGAAATGTAAGTCAGTGAGCCGGAATGACAATTAGGCAGTGAGGCGGGATGACATTGAGGAGGGAAGCCATTGAGTCAGTGAGGCTGGAAGTTAATGAGACTGTGAGGCTGGAAGACAATGAGGCTGTGAGGCTGGAAGACAATGAGTCAGTAAGGCTGGAAGACAATGAGGCTGTGAGGCTGAAAGACAATGAGGCTGTGAGGCTGGAAGACAATGAGGCTTTGAGGCTGGAAGACAATGAGGCTTTGAGGCTGCAAGACAATGAGTCAATAAGGATGGAAGACAATGAGGCTGTGAGACTGAAAGGCGAGGCTGTGAGGCTGGAAGACAATGAGGCTTTGAGGCTGCAAGACAATGAGGCAGGAAGACAATGAGGCAGTGAGACGAGAAAACATTGAGGAAGTGAGGTGGGAAGACATTGAGGCCAAAAGACATTAATAGTAACAATTATAGGTTTAGTGAGGTAGAGATACACTGAGAGGCAGTGAGGCAGAAAACCAATGAAAGTGAGGCAGAAAACCATTGAAAGTGAGGCAGAAAACCATTGAAAGTGAGGCAGAAAACCATTGAAAGTGAGGCAGAAAACCATTGAAAGTGAGGCAGAAAACCAATGAAAGTGAGGCAGAAAACCATTGAAAGTGAGGCAGAAAACCATTGAAAGTGAGGCAGAAAACCATTGAAAGTGAGGCAGAGTGACATTAAGAGACAGTGAGGTAGAGAGGCATGGATGGTGTAAGGAAGAGATACATTAAGGCAGTGAAGCAGATAGACATTGAGAGGCAGAGACAAAGAGGCAGATGAGAAAGAGAGACTGAAGCAATGAGTACGCTGAGTCGGCGAGACAGTCAGATAGAGAGACAATAGAAAGTCAAGCAGTGCTTTCTTATTCTCTACTACAAACAAATTTTTTTATTTAGAATTATGTATTGGTCTACAAAACTATAACACATCAATTAATAATCAAGCGATGTTTATGCAATTTCTTCAATACCAAAACTGTGCCTTTAAAACGTTTTATTTATTTTTTTAAAACGTGAGAAATTTTATTAGCATATCGTCACGCGCAAATGATTTTAACTGATAAATTTTCTAGCATGTGATCTCATTTGAAGAGTCATAATTTAATAAGATTGTATTGGGAGAAGAAAAAAAAGTTCAGAATCCTTACTTTGTTCCATTGCCGTCTGCTTTCTCCAGCACGATCTTATCCAGGCATTCCTGGGTCACTTCAACCTTTGGGTCTTCCACTGGACAGATACGAAACTCGAAGAAACCCTGCAATGATAACATTACCTTTTTAAGATAGGAGATTGGGCCGAAAGCTAGTCGTAACGCGATCTACTTCCAAACCGATGGGATCTCTGGTTCAAATCCTGGCAAACTGGGAAAAGGACTGGGATATTAAATTTCGGGACGTCATCTATCCAATTCAAATGGGTACCTGCCATTAGTTAGGAAAGAAAGGCTGGCAGCATGTGCTTTAAATTGCAATGTGAAAGGTGTTCTTCGATATGGACCTTTACAGAGACTAGGTTAAATGGCAGTTGAAAGACAGGCACACATTTTCCTGTTGATATTTATTTATACAAAGCTTATATCAACTCACTCTGTCTTATCTCTCTATCTATCTGTCTGCTCGGTAAAACATGTGTACACTCTATTTCTCCCATACCTAATATCTGATCAAGTTGATACTTTGCATAATTATTTATTGGCATAGAGAAAACACGAATAAAAAAAAAGAATTACTAACTAGTCAATTAATTAATGGTATTTTTTTTTTATGCAAGGGAAATAAATCCTTCAGTATTCACAAATACGGCTAAATGCTAGAGTTTCGTTCCCTTCGATAATTGAACACTTTATTTACTTCCCACACATTCTCGAATCAAGTTGAAACTTTAAACAATTATTTATTGTACCTAGAAAGCATGTATCAATGCAAAAAAAATGCTTATTAACCTACGCGTGTTCCTAGGTCAATCTAGTCATGCATGTTCAACAATGAATTAAATTCTGCCAAGTCATTTGTTATCCTGGCTGACTCTGGCAACCCATTCCATGCTCTAATAGCACTATAGAAAAAGGAGCATTTGTACTAATTTTTTTTATGGCAAACGTGTAGTACACATATCGTGGTGTCTTTCTGAGTATTTTGTTATATTTTTTATATGAAGATTATGGTTCAGTGTTTTATGAATAATTGTAAATTAATTTTAATTTTTTTCTCCTAAATGGTTTCTAAATTTAGTGATATAATTATACACGTGTATGAAAATTGTTTGCGGATAAATAAAACAATACCGACAATTGTCAGAAAACATCGGCAGCTCAAAGAGAAGTAACTCAACTTACTTTATGGTTGGCTGTGACGTGAACGGCAACATCGATGACATCCCCTTGCTTGTACTCTCGTGTGATGATGCCGTTGGCGTATTTACCTCCGGCCTCATGTTCCCTTTTGGCGTGGTGGGGGTCCCCGCAGACGCCGCACTTTCCGTTGTTCCTAGCCCACTGAGTCTGAAATACGCCAATTATTGAAATTAAATAGATTTTTCAAAAAAATTAATTAAATGTATTATCTATTACTTTATTTATCAATCGTACATGAAGTATCCAGAGACTTTTTCCTAGATTGAGGGCCATATTAATATACATATATGTTACAGCAGCATCGCCGGAATAAAGAAAAATCGGAACTGTGTTGACAACGGAAAGGATCTCCGTCAGGATATCGCTCTCGGGCCGTAGTTTTGACAGAAAAAACTCGCTTTAGAGCAAACTAAATTTCAATAATATTTTAAAATTGAGCTTAAACGAGTAATGTATTACGTTGGATTTAAATATTGTGCTAATGGGTCGTTAAACTAATTAATTTTGATTTAGACATTGTGGTGGCCCTTTGACTCTCATGCAGCTATGTATATTGTTAGTCTCAACGCTAAATATTTATACGCTCTTTTGTAGTGGGATACGTGTTAATATTATGTCAATAAAAACAGGCGCACAAATTGCTGAGGACAAGAGCACTGGCAGAAGAAAAGCGCCAAAGAAGAAAATCAAGGCCAATGATACTAGCTCCAGCAGGAATAACCTGCCCAGTGTGCGGCCGAACATTCCGGGCTGACATAGGTCTCAGCAGCCACATGAAGAGGCACAAAGCCCTCAGCCATGTGGATGACAAAAGTGGTCATCATCGAACCACAATGGACGAACTATATTATATATCTTTTATCTTATCTTATATAATACAGACATTACTTTAAAAAAAGAAGATGATTACGTCCTTCATCTAGTCATGCTTGTTAACCAATGACTTAAATTCTGCCAAGTCACTGGTTTTCCTGGCTAGCTCAGGCAACCCATTCCATGCTCTAATAGCGCTAGGGAAGAAGGAGTATTTTTACAAATGTTTTCTAGCATATGGAACGAGGAATGTGCCTTTATCTTTGTCTTTCTGCGTATTTTATTAGTTTCTGTATTTGAAGATTATGATATAATTGCTACTTTACTTTAGAGTCTTCTATCCAGAATGTATTCTATCAGTCAGTTGGTGTTAGGAATGTGTGATGTTCATATTTTATTACAGACAGCGATTCGACTGTGGTCTTTATGCATTAAACTTTATTCAAGTATCTAAAAGTCTAGACTTGGTCCTTATATCTTTATGTATATCTTTCACATAATATCCAAATTTATTGTGTTTATTTATTTGCTTATTTTTAGAAGTTAGTACTTCTCTTGTCTCTAATTTAGGACAAAAAAGAAAATCTGCACTTGAAGTTTATTTAAACTAAATCCACGGAGATGAACACCCCAAATGTTTATCTATCGTCTGAGAAGACTTTCGGGAAACCTCCCCAACAGTCTGTCAGACCTGTGTTTGGTCAGGTCCTGCGGGGGTGTTTTTTGTTTGTGGAATGTGATATGACACTGCGGCCCGCTGACTGTAAGGCTTATACGCAGGAGGGAGAAGGTGTTGGAGCTTTGCTGAGCACGATGGACGAGAGAAAAGTTTATCGGAATTCTACTCATTTTTAGTTTGAAAAAAGAAAAGTTATACGACACATCACTATAAAGGAAACATTAGTAAGCCTAATTATACAAAAAATTAAGTAAAAGTTCATAATTAGTTATAAATTGGATGCGGATATTATGATACCATGTTACCGATGGCTGTGTGGCCAGCACACAGCATAGGCTTAAGTGCGTTAACGCTTTCTCTCATAACTGAAGATGCCAGCGTTGATTCCAGCAGAATGTGGTAAATAATTGCGGAGAGAAAGAGTTAACACAAGGTCTCGCATTAACCAAGCGAAGATGTGCAGCATTGTCTTATACGCTAGATTATCTACATATTTTGCCAGATTGTTTTTGTTAAACCCTATCTGAAAGTTCAATAAATGGTTATACGTATTGCAACTGCCAGAGTCATACAATTAATTCATACTTGTAATGAGCTTTTTGTCGAGAACGTACGTAATCCCTTATGATAATTCCTATTGCTAACGAAAATTGTAGAGAGAAATGTTTTTTTTCTTTAAAACTATGCACAAACCTATTTACAACTTTCAAAACATTAAAAATAGTTACTTAAACTAAAAAAAATATATCTTATTTTGGGTGGAACTACAATTAAATAAAAAAAACGGATATATTCTATTTCTAACTTAACATTTTATAACATAAAATTAATCTGAAAGAATATATATATCTATCTTAAATAAACAAGATTGTAAAAAGTAAAACAGTGTCCCATTGAGACCTCGCGATCCTTGGGGCCGATGATGCTAATGTCATCTGTCTCTATGGCCAACGTTCAAAGAGCAGGGTGTCATGTGGCCAGCACAACGACCAACCCAACTAAATTTAAGTACCCATTACAGTTGGGTGGACTTAGGGCGCCCTAAAAAATCCCTAAATCCCAAATCCCAGCCTTCACCGAGACACAAACCCAGGACAGGAAACCAAGCGCCCAACCACTAAGCCACCTCGCCTCCGAAAAGAAAGAACAATAATAAACAAATGTAGAAATCCTATATGGCTACACAATGACCAGCCTATTCTTAAACTTTATTAAACGGTTCTCTGTTATAAACCTATTTATTGAAACAAAATTAAATACTCATCTGATTTCTTTTATTTTTCTTTTACTATTTCTTAGATGTTTATATCTTTCGTAACTTATCAGTTTTGTATATCTAGGTACAGCCGACATCAAACTGCGGGAAGCGTGGTCGAGAGGCTAAGTGCGCTTGAACTTGGCTACCTAGAAAGGGGCTCGAGGTTCGACACCTGACTCGGGCAGAGTTGTGTTTACTGAGCGCCTAAAGGCAGCACGGAAACCAACTCCTAGATACTGGTCCACAAATGAGATTGGACCAAAAGCTAAAAGCATGAAAGGAGCGCTATATAAAAGCTATAAATAATAATATATCTACTTACCATACGGCCGCCACAGTAAAGTTCATTATCGTTGTAGTTTACAGGGTTCGGAAAACCCAGCCTCCACATGCTGTTACGGGCCGGTGGGTCCATCAGGCGGCCGTGACCTTGCACGACAGAGGGGAACGTCATCCACGCGGTCACCAAAATACTGGATGCCAGGAACATCAACATCTTCGAATGTTCGGCAGAGCTGCTTCTACTTCAAAGAAAGTCTTCAGACTTAACGCTATTATAAGAACAAGAAGATCGAACACTATTTTATATAGGGTGATCGAACACTGATATTCAAGGTGATCGAACACTTAGTATCCAAGCGAAGAGTATATTATGAATGGAAAAAGTATTTATAATATGACACAACGGTGAAAGATATTTAGTCGACAAATTACGAAATCCTAATTAGAAGAATCTGAAATTGTCTTTATACTATTTGTATATTGTCTCCGTGGGCACAAAGCTATACTATTTGTATATTGTCTCCGTGGGCACAAAGCTATACTATTTGTATATTGTCTCCGTGGGCACAAAGCTATTATACCTATACAATATACATTGTATAAAGAGTTATGCACTTGTTATAATGCCCTTAATTCTAAACAAAATATGAAATAATATGCGGAGATTGTAATGCAGGTTGTTGCAAGCCTTTGATGAAGATGAAAAGCAACGTGGATAAGTCACGTCTATGTGGTGGACTATCTGTAAGTTGTCGCTGAAGAGCAAAAACACTTTAGAAAAATGCTGTATCCAAGAGTTGTAGCCTCAATGCGATCTCACGCTAACAATCGTCCTTCTTCTTGTTCCGTGAAATCAACAGGTCTGATCTCTTGCAACCAATGTCCAGGCTTTTATATTAGCGGACCAGGTCTTGGTTTGTCCACTCACCTTTTTGTGGACACAGGACAGGTAGCAGGGTCCAGCTCTTGCGTAAAGATGGACTCAGGAGAGGGTGTGGGGGGGGGGGGGAGGAACGTTTAAACAGAGCAGGAGGCGTTCTCGAATGGGAGATAAACATGAGTCGGTTCAAAAAATAGAACAGGTTCCATAACTGGAAGAAGAAACACTGAGGTACCGTGCACTAGAAGTATTTTCCGAGTGATGGTTCTTGATTATTGAGCCATTTTGAGAATGCCAGGGAACCGAAAATAAAATTTGTCAGCAGAAGAGAGCGTTTGTTTGAGGCTGTCTAAACCTGGCGAGGACTTTTTCTCTGATAAACACACAATATAAAAAAAAACTGATCAGAACTGGGTTTGAACCGAAATAACATTTTTTAAAGAACAAAACAAAACATTGCGGTGTAATGTAAAATGTCGCATCAGTTTTCCTAGACTAGATCAACATTGTATCATGACAGCTTTTACATCTAAATTCTTATAGAAATGTATAGATTTCTAAATTATACAAAGTGTTTTCTTTCCGTTTACTGAATGTAAGTATGGACTTCATTGCTACACTACATTACAATACACATCTTCAGATGCCACATTCTTTTCCCGCCTTTTCTTCCCCATTTAAATGTCTAAAGAAGAATAAGTATTGGAGAATCTCATTACTGTACTCTCGGGTTTCTTTTTCTTGATGTAAAGGGAGAATACTAAAAGAATGGAGACATTGTTTCTTAACCAGAAACATTTTTTGACGTGCATTATCTACTCATTTCTCTTCTAATTTCTATTTAATCTTGCTTTTTATGAAATTCAAAATCAACTTATTTATGCAGATGTAGAAAGACCTTATTACTTTGATGTTCTTCTTCATCAAATAACAGGAAAAAATGTTATATTGCCGTTATCCACATTGTCCGTTCTAGAACTTGGTAAAACCATGCGAAATAAAAATAAAAAGAGGCCTGTGGCCTAGGATTCCTATGATGACAAAGCTGAAATTGAAAAGCGCAAATTCTAAGGTTTCCTAAAGAAAAAAAAAGATTACTCTTAAGAAAGACAATCGTTTATAAAGAAATGTATTACTACTAAATAGGTCGAATCCTCTAGTGCAGTGATGTTCAAAATACGGGGTGTCCCGCGACATGATTTCAAATTGGCCTGCCGAAACTTCAGCAAAATGTGTGGAAATCCCCCTCCTGCTAAAAAGTTTTTTTTGAGAAATGTGTCTTTGACCACGTTAGGGCCCCACATCCTTTCTCAGATGGATGTTACAAAGGCATTTAGATCTAACATATTTGTGCGTTTATGAAATGGGACTTATGTATTTATTTTGTACCTACCATGAAAATTGAACGAACCTATACTAATGTGCGAAACATGATTATGTGCAAACATATCTATATGGAAAAGAAAGTGTGGCTGTTTAATAAAACAACACCATATAAACGGTATCATAAAACAAATATGGCCGCATTCTTGGTATGAGCCCCGAAAAAATAAATTGTTAACCTACGCCTAGAGATTGCAGGATGGAAGGAAATATTTATCAAATAAGAAACGAGAAAAATGAGTCGGTCGTCAAGCTGGTACAATGTTGCTAACATTTCAAGTTGAGAAATGAAGTTATTTTCGGACGCGTAAACAAAAATAAACGTTAAATAGCCCATCAATCAGTGACAGTACTAGATCTAAGGGTCTCTAATCAAATAGTTTCAGATCAATGTCATTTCATTGTTTTAACCTTTCGTTGATATGGCCCGCGACACGAGTGTTGGAAATTGAAATGGCCCGCGACTCGAGTGTTGGAAATTGAAATGGCCCTCGACACGAGTGTTGGAAATTGAAATGGCCCGCGACTCGAGTGTTGGAAATTGAAATGGTCCGCGACACGAGTGTTGGAAATTGAAATGGCCCTCGACACGAGTGTTGGAAATTGAAATGGCCCGCGACACGAGTGTTTCAAATTGGAATGGCCCGCGACACGAGTGTTGAAAATTGAAATGGTCCGCGACACGAGTCTTTGAAATTGAAATGGCCCGCGACACAAGTGTTGGAAATTGAAATGGCCCGCGACACGAGTGTTGGAAATTGAAATGTCCCGCGACACGAGTGTTGGAAATTGGAACGGCCCGCTACACGAGTGTTGGAAATTGGAATGGCCCGCGACACGAGTGTTGGAAATTGAAATGGCCCGCGACTCGAGTGCTGGAAATTGAAATGGCCCGCGACACGAGTGTTGGAAATTGAAATGGCCCCCGACACAAGTGTTGGAAATTTGAAATGGCCCGCGACTCGAGTGTTGAAAATTGAAATGGCCCGCGACACGAGTGTTGAAAATTGAAATGGCCCGCGACACGAGTGTTGAAAATTGAAATGGCCCGCTACACGAGTGTTGGAAATTGGAATGGCCCGCGACACGAGTGTTGCAAATTGGAATGGCCCGCGACACGAGTGTTGAAAATTGAAATGGCCCGCGACACGAGTGTTGCAAATTGAAATGGCCCTGTTGATGTGTGTTTTATATAGGTTGCACCACTCGATATTTGGGAGTAACATCCCTTGTAACTGTTGTGGTCAACCAAGATGGCGTAAGAGTAAACAGCTGAATTTGGTGTCTATAGCTTATACCTAGAGTTTTGTTATTATTCGTTTATGTTAATCAACAGGCCCGAAGATCTAATAAGGTTAGGCATCCCTGCTCTTGTACAATAAAGACATAAATTGATTGCCCTAAGCAGCCAGAAACATCAACGACTTACTGGCGTCCAAGTGTCCAGTTCACATACCACTAGTTTAATACCTGGGTAAGTGTATTTTTTTTAAAGAAAAGTCGTAATATATATTATACAATAAATTACCTTATTCACCATTTAAAAGTCTTATCTCAAAGGGAAACTCCGATGGTTTTGACAATTTTTGATATAATGTGTTTTGATTTGCAGATAATGAATATATTGTTATTTTTTTTAAATTTGCAATAATAACATTGTAATTGATGTTTTTCTGACATATTTTTTCTGCGCATCCAAAACAGTCAGATTTTTACGTGTTTCTATGTGACGTCACACTTGCCTATTAATTTAATCTGTTGATTTATTGTATAACGGGAGATCATACAGTAAAGTTTACATCCTCTAAAAGAAATATATCTTGGTCTATGCAGTTAGATCTAGGATCTTGTAAGCAAAGAAAAAAATGCGTGTTGAAAGTAGATTTACATGCTTGACTAACCACGCAGTGTGTATTTTCTCGCCTGACCACTCAACACACAACAAACACTATCGCTTGGATTGTCTTGTCATGTAGTCTAGACTAGCCTTACACTGACCACTTTGTTAGAATCAGTCAGATACACGATCTATTTACTATTTATGACATGGAGGGTGATTAGATGAAAATGTTACTTTTTATCGAATTGGTTATCCTAATGCTTTTAGATCTCTCTCTATATATATAACTGTACCATAGTTCTTGACTATGCCGTCACTAAGCCTAACAGCCTAACAGCTACTGTAAGAATGGAGCGATACGATTAGTAAAAATGTAGTTTCTCTTTCAGTATTATTGAGGGAAGTGACGTATGCCTAACCTAAAAACAAAATCTCAAAGAACCCCGTTTTTTTGAAGATGTCAATAATTTACTGTCTAATTTATTAAATATAAATGTTTCTAAGCATTTCAATACAAAATGGTAAAATGTTTACTGTTGCAACTTTTTACGCAGAATTTAAATATGTCAATAACTCAAATTTGAAAAACCATCGGAGTTTCCCTTTAACTTTCTTTTACAAAGCTTATATCAACTCTGTCTGTCTGTTCGTCAGTCTGTTAGGTAAGAAGTTTGGACCCGTTTTTTCACCATTTTCCCATTCAAGTTGAAATGTGCACACTTATTCATTGTGACCTAGTTAATAAATTATTGATGATTAATTATAATTATATTGTTTAATATCGAAATAAGGGGAATAATGCTACTTAATGAGAGATGTGTATGTATATATGGATTTAATCCCCTTATTACGTTTTGACACTTTTTTTTTTCTCCCACTTCCCATTCTGGGATCAAGTTGAAGTTTTGCACAATTATTCATATTCGATGACAAATTAGGTGAGCTAAACCTTGCCATATTCAGAAAAATGACAATAATTAGAGGTTCTTCCCTAGATAAGCTTTGTTTTTCAAAAAGTAATTTTCTTTTTCTATTGCTTGTTTCTTTATTGACTAATCAAAATAGTCTATGCACATAATTAGAGAGCCAAACTTTACATTCCAGAATAACCTCTCGCAGCAACACGGTAAACATTTACATTAAGTTGTCCGTCTGCTTTGTGAAGTTGCCATGTTCAACATTGTTCAATTACATCACAAGGTTTCGCTTTACCAAACATGGAACGGGCCCTCTACAAGTGTTCAAGGTAGCACGCATGTCTTTCTAGAAGGTTCTCTATTTTGACAAGTCTTCTGAACATCCTGTTGTATCGCCCTGTCTGGAAACATGACCAACCTAACAACACTAAAGTGCAGCTGCCAAATATGAGCAGCGATTGCCAGGGTGTGAATAATGGAGGGAAAAAATCGTGTTTCTGTCTGCTTAATGTAATATTGACAACCTTCGTCTGTGTAGAACTTTGAAAAAAGCAAGCTTACGTTAACTGCCAGGATTTTAACTAAATTTTAATTTAATGTGCAAAGATCTTGTGGTGATACAGGCTTAGCATTGAGGAAGATATTTGATTAGTATTAGATTTGTTTGAAAGTATAATCTGAATAAACCATTTAATAAAAAAGGAAAAAAAAAGTATTTCTTCTACGAAATTGTCTTCACATTTAGTGTATTACTCATTTAATTGTTTTATTTATTTCTTAGCTTTAAGTTGGCCACAGAAATATTTGTAACCTATTCATAAATATTTATCTTAAACTTCGAATGATACTTATCTTAACATCTGATTTTGGTAAATTTTCAAGGCTGTCCTGCTGTTGTACTACTGGCTTGCATTTACATGGTAAAGTAGGTCACACACCGACAACGTAGGTCATTATTGACTAATCTAGGTCACTATCGACTCTCTGGGCCACTGTTTGTTGATATTGTTTGAATATTCTTGAAAATGTGACATTTGTATGACTATACTGGTCATTGTCTTTGTATTGACAAATGTTAATCTTCAATTTGTTGCTTATTTGTCTGTTATTAAAACTTCAGCAACAGTAAAAAAAAAAAGCAGATTTAGCTATTTATTCGACTCAATTTATGAAAATCTTATCTTGTCGTATATAATACAGACGTTACTTCAAAAAAGAAGACGATTACGTCCTACGCGTCATGCATTTAGTCATGCATGTTAACCAATGACTTAAACTCTGCCAAGTCACTGGTTTTCCTGTCTGGCTCATGCAACCCATTCCATGCTCTAATAGCACTAGGGAATACAGCAGAGCGCATAGTATTCTATTTCTATTTTTAACACATACAGACGTAATTTTAAAAAAAAAGCTTCATAAATGTAAAGTACATGAGTTACAATTACAAATGCAAAAAAAGAATAATTAAAAGATCACACTTTGTTGAAGGAGTGCTTATCGAGAATAAAAACTTTGAAAACAAAATTGTAAAATAATTAATGACTTGGATTCTGTTCTGGTCTTCTGGACATGTTATGAAAGAAGACGTATTTAGGTCCGAATTAATGGTTGTAAGTAGCAACCTCAAATCTCCACGAGCACACATTTTTCTTAAGTCGATTTCTTTTATTTTTTACGCTTTTATTTGTGATGAGGCCCAGTACCACACTGAATCCAGCTTCTACTAAATTTATTTGTGATGTGGCTCAGTACCACACTGAATCCACCTTCTACTAAATTTATTTGTGATGAGGCTCAGTACCACACTGAATCCACCTTCTACTAAATTTATTTGTGATGAGGCTCAGTACCACACTGAATCCACCTTCTACTAAATTTATGTGTGATGAGGCTCAGTACCACACAGAATCCACCTTCTACTAAATTTATTTGTGATGAGGCTCAGTACCACACTGAATCCACCTTCTACTAAATTTATGTGTGATGAGGCTCAGTACCACACAGAATCCACCTTCTACTAAATTTATTTGTGATGAGGCTCAGTACCACACTGAATCCACCTTCTACTAAATTTATTTGTGATGAGGCTCAGTACCACACTGAATCCACCTTCTACTAAATTTATTTGTGATGAGGCTCAGTACCACACTGAATCCACCTTCTACTAAATTTATGTGTGATGAGGCTCAGTACCACACTGAATCCACCTTCTACTAAATTTATGTGTGATGAAGCTCAGTACCACACTGAATCCACCTTCTACTAAATTTATTTGTGATGAGGCTCAGTACCACACTGAATCCACCTTCTACTAAATTTATGTGTGATGAGGCTCAGTACCACACTGAATCCACCTTCTACTAAATTTATTTGTGATGAGGCTCAGTACCACACTGAATCCACCTTCTACTAAATGTATGTGTGATGAGGCTCAGTACCACACTGAATCCACCTTCTACTAAATGTATGTGTGATGAGGCTCAGTACCACACTGAATCCACCTTCTACTAAATTTATTTGTGATGAGGCTCAGTACCACACTGAATCCACCTTCTACTAAATGTATTTGTGATGAGGCTCAGTACCACACTGAATCCACCTTCTACTAAATGTATTTGTGATGAGGCTCAGTACCACACTGAATCCACCTTCTACTAAATTTATGTGTGATGAAGCTCAGTACCACACTGAATCCACCTTCTACTAAATTTATTTGTGATGAGGCTCAGTACCACACTGAATCCACCTTCTACTAAATTTATTTGTGATGAGGCTCAGTACCACACTGAATCCACCTTCTACTAAGCAAGACGATGGGAACAACATCTCTCATAAAGTAGCATTTATTGCCCTTATTTTGATATCATACAAACTAATTTATCACCTATAATTAATTAAATAATTAGGTTAATTTTTTTTTATTGATTTGTCTTGTAAGGTCAGATAAATTTTAAAAAAAAATGTAATTAAATGGGTTCAAATCAACGATGGTATCGTTACTTAGGAGAGAGAGAGAGTTAAACATATTCAGATTAGGAACTTTCTTTGGTACTGTTGAGTGTAGAATGGAATGGAAGATGACGATAAGGGAGATAATTCAGAAAATAAAACAACAACCTTCAGCAGAAGCAGAAGCTAATTCTGTCTAACGTTACTTTTTTTTCAGTCAAACGGGATTGAAGTTGTTCCTCTTGAACGAGTTCGTCCCGGTCAAATCCGGAGTGTTCCGTACCTGTCAACACAAAATAGCAGAATGTGAGTCGAATACCAATGTGGAGCCACTTCAGTCTCTCGTTTGGAAGGCGTAACATTTTCGAAATTGTGACCTAATGTCTCAAATACATGTGAAAAGGGACAGTCTGACCGTTTCACTTGCGGGCACCCTGACAGTGGCGTAGCAAAGCAATCTTTAAAAAATAACCGTAAATATTTTTTGTAGAAATGGACAATTCTTACAATCTGGTTTACTTTGTACTGTAAGCATTATAGGGAGAAAGTAAGCGATCAAATAATAAATTGTTAGTTTCACTTTCGATCGTGTCAAACTAACGAAAAGTCCCGATACAGTCTAGACATCACGTGACTCAAGTAGAGAAAGGACAAACAGGACTCGCGTTAAACTTTGGTTGTATCTTGCTCTAAATTTATCATGTCTAGACTAAGGGCTTCACAAACGGAATGACCCAGTGAAAGAAATGCTTAAACCTGCTCCCAAATCTAAATGTAAAGGCCCAAATTCGAAATAGCTCTTTCAATCCCCAGTACTAACTCAGACTTTTGTCAGGGAAAAGAACTTTGAATCATTTAATGTTGCTAAAAAAAATATGTTTTTGTCGAAAATTGACGCAGCTTTCTCCAAATTAAAGATTCGGAAGTAAATTATGAGACTATTGGAGAGTTTCCAGATAAACGTCACAACTTCGATATTTCCTACACATGCTTCTTGCACCTCCTAGGCGCTCACTAATAATCCCTATTGACCGTTTCAGAACCTGAAGACCGCAATTTGCGAAAATCAGCAAGCTCTAGAATACCTTTATGTTTTATTTTAGATATTTCTCCACAAGGTTTGGGCTTGGGGGAAATAACGTGTACAAAGCTTTAACCAGACAGACAGACAGACAGACATGATGAGTTGATAAAAGCTTCGTAAAAAGAAATGAGCTGTTTTGAAACGTGACTTGACAGAAACAGTTCTTTGTCAAACATTTTTCAAATAAAAGATTCTAATCTACCTACCTATCTATCTATCTATCTATCTATCTATCTATCTATCTATCTATCTATCTATCTATCTATCTATCTATCCCAAACTCGGCTCTAGCTGAGATTTTGTAAACTTATTTCATTTACCTGAGAAAACAAAAATCCATTTTTGAAAACTTAATCAATAAGTAAATTAAGTATTGGTATTAAAATTATTTTGTTTTGTATCTCGAACAAGGGAAAGAAACTGTACTTTATTATGTCTTGATTGAAGTGGTGTCATAAGCATAAATAAGGTTACCGCTTCAAAGTAACTTAATACAAACGACAAATGACTTTACAATCTTCTATTTTCATAGGCGCCTTACCAGCAGAGTGGGTAGGATGTCGGCTTTAGGAGCCATGAGCCTTGAGTTCGATGTCTGGTCGTTTCGCGTTTTTTTTTTTGTTGTTATAAAAAGCTAATATGATAAAAATTTACCCAGATATGCCTTTATTTCTCCCCCACCCCCCACCATTTTCCCAACTGGTCCAGACAAGTGATAGGATCACATAGTATCGAGAAAGATAAACGCATAAAATAGCGCTAAACTAAAACAACTGGTCCAAATATTTCTATGGGCACAGTTTCATTTTTGATGGTCTAGGATCCCTAGAGCTATTACGAATTTAATTACTTGGCTGATCCAAATTAATTGATACAATTACACTTTCTATAAGCTTTGTATTTTCTAAAAGTAATTTTATGTTTTTCTAGTTGCGTTTTAGACTACGCGTAAAAATAATTTGAAATTAATTGAAGTTTAACCAATAATCCCTTTTTTTTAAAAAAAAGGAAACCTCAGAATTTGCGCGATTCAGTTTTAGCTTTGTCATGATAAGAATCCTTGGGCCATAGGCCTCTTTTCTTCGCCTCTTTTTGGGGGGCTTTATATGCCTCTTTTTTTTGGGCCCTCCTGCCTCTTTTGTGGGCTTTAAAAAAATATTATTATTATTATTATTATAAGTTCTCACATTTCACAATTATTAAAGTATAAAGAATTAAAATTAAACTTTGAAATATGATTAATACATACTTAATTAGTAATTAAAATAGTGAGTCTACATAATTAGTAGGTAGAAAGTTCAAGATTAATGAAAGCAAACAAAACTTGATCTGTCTTGCGAAGATTAGTCTCCGGACTTCGTTGTTTGTTGATAAATTTTGATTGCATGTGATGAATACCTAATGTAATTAATAGTTTAAGTATTCCTTTCTAGTTAATATTTCTTTTTTTTTTAAATATTTTTTTTTAACTTTGAGGTAATTATATTAATACCTTAAAAATATTCCTATTTGTAAAAGCAAGGTCATATTAATAGACCAATTACTTTAAAATATATATATTTCCAATCTTGTGGAAGGAATTATTATAGGAAGTAAGAATATTGCTATTAAACAGCTCCCTACAAAAGAACTGCTCTATATTTTAATTTACAGCTTAAAACAGGTTGTTGCAAGTTTCTTTACAATTCAATTAATTACACTATAAGACACATGAATGTGAAATCCTCTACCTCATTTTCTACTATTGAACTGAATGCTGTCAATTAGTGGCGTAGCAAGGTACCCGTGGGCCCGGGGGTTCAGGACTATCTCAGTGGGCCCCCTTTCGCCCCAATATGACGAATTTAATGAATGACAAAACAATTGAGTAATCTAAATGTATCGGTACATTTACCAAAAGACATTCCAATACAAGTTGTGTAACTTTTTTATAAAAAATAATGTCATTTCTATGATTCAAATAAGACTCCCATACAAGTAATAGTGTCAAAGTGTGTAGGCCACGACCTCGGCAGAATCCAACGACTAAGATGTGTTTCTAATCAAGTCACCAATGCTTTTTTTCTCTCCAGTATACACTTATCCATTTAGAAAACACTTCTAGGTGTAAATCAATTAAGTACATGGATGAAAGCAATTAACTAGTTCTCAGTTCGTTATTGTAGATCGAACATTTACATACTAAAAACTTTCTCGCCCTCTAAGCAGCAAAGTGAACCAGTGCCTCAATTTCTAAACTTTTGGCTGTTTCTCGCTCAGTGGAAAGAACAGTAAGTTAAGTCCACCTGATCTGTGTCATAGAAATTCTTTTATAATTACCGACCAATCGAAACGTTGAGAATGACTTCATTTCTCGGCAAACTGACAAGAGATAAAGTGAGAAGTATGAGAGGTAAGATGCATGCTGGGATAACTTTTGGAAAACTTGGTGATAGTTATCTGTAAAAATCTAAATCATGTTTTAGACACAGACTTGAAAAGCAGAGGCGTAGTTCGGGTAGAGGAGGGAGGGGGAGAATTTGAAAATCCCCCGGGCCTCCAATTGAGGGGGAGGCCAAAATTAGTGTTTTTTTTACATTAAATATTAAATATTACACAAAATGCAAGGGCCCCCCAAAGAGGTCAAGCCCCCCCCCCCCGGGTCCCTAAAATGATGGCAAATTCCTAGCTACGCCCCTGTTGAAAAGTCTTCTTTGAAGGGCTTGTTCTCTCACATATAGGAAAACCTAGAAATGATTCTCTAATTGCTATTTCTTGTATTCTGTCATCAACGTTTGAACGTAAAGCAAAGAATGGGAAGTGGGTGAAAAAACATGTTCAAACTTGTCAGTCAGACAGACATAAAGACAGACATAATGTGTCGATACAAGCTTTGTAAATAGAAGAATGATTTTAATTATTTGTGTAAAATCGATTTTAAAAAAGAAATCAAATAGGGAAGTAAGATCATATGATTTCTTCTTCAAGTGACCCCAGCTAGGTCAATAGCCGTATTCAAAGTATTGACCACTTCCCCAGCAGTTGACCATGCAATGTTGACCAGTACACAGTAAGAGGAAACGCCGACACCTGTTAAGGGAAAACAACAGGACAACAATGCGCTTTGTTCTTCTCTCCCTTAGAATGCCGGACCTTTCTAAATTTAGCTCGCTCTGCTAGCGCTAACGAAACAAAAGCCATCAAAAGTAGCCCACCAGGTTTCAGCCCCAATTTCCAAAGCTCTATTTTTAACTTCACAACTTTTTCCTATATAAACTCAATAGCTTTAAACTAAACAAGAAGATCTTAGATAATTTTTACGGCGCGACTATACAAAATATGCCAACATACGGAGTAACTTGTTGGCAATTCAACGCTTTATCTAAACAGTTGCGCAGCCTAGAAAACATAATTAAAAGGGCATCGAAAAGCACACGCACAACATTACAATATTTAAAGGAATTTTTTGAGCGGAAATGTCTAAGAAAAATCGGAAAAATCTTGGAAGACATAATCTACCCGCTCCATCAGAACAACGTCAGGTCGTCGCGAAGTGGGCGACTTCTGTCAATCAAGACAAGAACGGAGCGGTACAAAAACTCGTTCGTTCCTTACTCGGTCAGACTATATCAACGCCACTTGTTGATCAGGAAACATGAAATGCACCAAGATGCCTGTGTGTAGTCGCTGAATGAACTCTTTATGTTGTGTCTGTTCTATTTATATGAATGTTTCTGTTGTGTTGTTTTTATGAGAAAAGAGTCCTTGTAATCACAACAAATTTCCATAAGGATCAATAAAGCAGTCTTAGTCTTAGTCAAATATGTACGTGTGTGTGTGTGTGGGTGTAGGAGAGAGGGTAAACAATATTATGTTTATTAAGAAACTTTCTTTTTCAGATATATAAATTTAAATGTGATCATGATTACCAACCACGCCCCACCCCCAAATGTATGTATGTTCTTCTTATATAATACAGACGTTACTTCAAAAAAGAAGATGATTACGTCCTACGCGTCATGCATTCAGTCGTGCATATTAACCAATTACTTAAATTCTGCCAATTTACTGGTTTTCCTGGCTGGCTCAGGCAACCCATTCCATGCTCTAATAGCGCTAGGGAAGAAGGAGTATTTGTACAAATTTGTCGTATGTATGTATGTATTGTAATAACTTAAGGGAGGCAACTTAACGAGGACATAGATGTTTATTTACACGAGGACATCACAAACACTTAGTAACGTCTGCCTTTAGTACAACATCTCCATATTGGCTCTAGACTTGGGCGGAAATCGTTAGTCTCCTATGTCAACATCCGACTTGTCTGGTCACTGATAGTGCGCACCTTCTTTCTGCACTATCTTGGATGGCGGTGCGCATGGCAAAGTCATAACATTGCCCCCGTCTTAGCACTTTTCGTCCCGAAAAGAAACACTGCAGCTGAGGTTTGACAGTTCAGGTGGAGGTCGATCAGTGGGAGCCACAGACGGCAGGGAGCGTGTTCCCCACGAGGCCATCCGCATTGTTTTCTTCCAGTGCCGCTTTCTCTTTCTCCAGTTGACCAGGCTGTTGTTGCGATAATGACGTGGCCGTTTGCCACACAAAGAGATAGGGTCGAGCACTGTTTTCTTCAGCACAGCCGTTGATCGGACACGCTGTCTCAGCAGACCTTCCCGACAGACGCCTCTCAAGGGAGCTTCAGGTTCGCTTGCAGCCACGTTGCAAGCAAAGTCCAATGCACCGAAGTCATCCTCAGACAACAGTCTTACGTCCAGAAGATAGGTCTCTTCAGGTTCAAGTGGAAAATGTCTTTCTCTTGACAGCTCAGATTTAGAGTGATTTGATTGACATTCATCTATGCCAATGTCGATGATGATGGTAGAAGTACATATGCGCTGTTGGTGGTTTTCTTGGCATCTAAATTCTATGTGTGAAGCGCCGCACGTACAGTTCATGCTAAACTTCTGGATGCTGTTGTCAAGCTTCGAATTTCCCTCGTGAGCACCGGCAGATAGGCAGAGGTCTTTGAAGTCCACAGCAACAGGCTCGAACGCAGACCCAACGTTGTCTTGATCTGTCCGGCTCATTGAGGTATTGGTAACAGGTACAACAGGAACAAACGCTTCAGGCACATAACAGACTTCAGTTAAGGTACTGGTAACAGGTACAACAGGAACAAACGCTTCAGGCACGTAACAGTCTTCAGTTACTTCATTTGTCTCTTTCCGTTTGACTTGGTACATCTCGTTGAGATTATCACAGCAATCGTCATCACGTTTCTCGTCTTGAAAGTCACAACCACAAGACTTGCTCACAACACAGACACAGACGGCGCTCAAATCCTCAGCGTCTCCGTCACCACTGTTTGTGCAACCACAGTCTTGACCACGCAACTTCTTGACCAACGAGTCTACAGGCAACTGCTCCTTTACCAACGAGTCTACCCCTTCTTTCATTCGAGACACCATTTTATCTAACTTGTTCCCCATATTGTTAATTTGTACACACATTGCTTCATTTATCTCCTTGGTACCACCAATTATCTCATATCGGTTACGAAGTTCCTTCCTAAGCTCTCTAACTGAGAGTTGGTCTAATCGTTTCAAAGCTGCCATTGTAAATCCTACCTCCTCTCGTTGAGTTGCTTATAATCCCACTTCTGACACCAATTGTAATAACTTAAGTGAGGCAACTCAACGAGACATAGACGTTTATTTACATGGAGACATGACAAACACAAAGGGCATCTGCCTTGAGTACAGCATCTCCATATTGGCTCTAGACTTGGGCGGAAATCGTTAGTCTCCTATGTCGACATCAAACGTGGCATATATGTTCATTAGTTGATGGCGGACACAGTAGTGTTTGTTCAAAGTCCCACCAACAACCGGAAGGCCATAAAAATTTAAAAAAAAAATTTTTTTATCTCTATTGAAGGCCGAAACTTTTTAATAAAGTGGGTATACCCTTTTTTAGAGTATTTTATATTTGACTAGCCTTCTTTTACCCGCGGCCTGCGGGTCTTAGTTATAATATATAATTATACAAAAGACAAATTAAAACTCTATGGCTATATCACTAGGTCCTCAAAGCTCGCCAAGACCTTCCTTCAGGAAACAGTACCAGGAAAAAGAAAAAGAGGCATAGAGAGCAATGGGAAGACAAAAAAAAATGAAAACGCCTGCCATTGAAAGAGATTCTATGAAAGGCAAAAGACAGATAGGAATGAGCAAAGATGCCCCCAAATGGTCAAGCAGACTAATGAATAGCTAGTTAGCTTTTTCTTAGATAGATAGATAGATAGACAGACAGACAGACAAGACAGACAGATAGATAGATAGATAGATAGATAGATAGATAGATAGATAGATAGATAGATAGATAGATAGATAGATAGATAGATAGATAGGTAGGTAGGTAGGTAGGTAGGTAGAAAGATAGATAGATCTTATCTTATATAATTCAGACGTTACTTCTAAAAAGAAGATGATTACGTCCTACGCGTCATGCATCTAGTCGTGCATATTAACCAATGACTTCAATTCTGCCAAGTCACTGGTTTTCCTGGCTAGCTCAGGCAACCCATTCCATGCTCTAATAGCACTAGGGAAGAAGGAGCTTTTGTACAAATTGGTCCAATCATATGGAACAAGGAATGTCCCTTCATCTTTGTTTCTTTCTGAGTATTTTATTAAATTTTGTTTTTGTATACATAGATTGACTGATTGATAGATAGATAGATAGCTTGATAGGTAGATAGATAGATAGATAGATAGCTTGATAGGTATATATATATATATATATATATATATATAGATAGATAGATAGATAGATAGATAGATAGATAGATAGATAGATAGATAGATAGATAGATAGATAGATAGGAAAAAATAGAATCTCGATAACCTAGTTACGGGTTGACTAAAATTGAGACCGTGGCACTATTTAATATATTAAAAAAGGACAGCTTATCAAAACTTTGTCTATTTCTTTCTTTCTTTTCAACCCTCTGCATTCTGGGTAGAAAATCTTTAAAAGTACATCTCGTACATACATTTTTGAAAAAAAAAAACACGACAGTTCAATTTGGTTTAATGACAGAAGCCTTGACATTTTTCGAAGATGTACTGACGAATGATGAACAAGACCTTCCTTGAACTGTTGACATGTCCGGTTCAGCTTTCAAAAGAATAGATGTTGGATATGATGAATGAACTATCAGTTTACTATGACCCTTCCCCCCTCAGGGTGATATATTTGGCTGGCTCAATCACCTTTCAAAAATCGAAGTATTGCGTGTATATATAGGTAGGCACTCTTTTTAATTGTAACAGTGTACTCTATAGCAACAGTTCAGTTTTTTCTTTGGATAGGCTACGGTAGGTATCCTTAGCCTTGATAAGATAGATAGTCACGTCTACATATAAATTTTCTTATTTGAAGCCTTGAATTATATTACAAATATTTGAAAATAAAAAAATGAGTTGAAAATTTGCACAGTTTTTCTTTGTTCCGATTAAAACACGAATCAATCGAAGAAATTAGCAATTAGTTAATTAAATTAGTTGGAATTTATTAATGTTGTTTGATATCAATAAGGGAAATAATCTTACAGTATTGATATATATATATATATATATATATATATATATATATATATATATATATAATTATATATATATATATATATATATATATATATATATATAATTATAATTATAACAATTTATTTGAACGCCCAAGAGTCAATGAACAAATAAATGCAAAAAAAAAAAAAAAAATGTAACTTGTTCATTCAGGGTTCAATCCTCGTCAAGGGAAGTAATTTAACTTATACCACCACATCTGTCAAGTACGGTTACCTTCCCATGTCCGATTGTAAACGAAAACATTAATTATCAGTAATTGACTAATTGGATAATATTTGTTGTTCGTGTCTTGTCCATTAAATGAATAATTGTGTAAAGTTTCAACTTTATCCTAGAATGGGTCTGTGTACAACATTTTTACCAGACAGAAAGGCAGACATAATTGAAATAGATTTGTGCAAAAGAAAAGGGGATATTATGCCCTCAAGCCGTTTGGTTGTGTCCCCTTATTTCTCTACACTATTGTCCCTCTGAGGGGCGCGGTGGTAAAGCACTTGGCTTCTGAACTGCATGTCCCTGGTTCGAATCCTGGTAAAAACTTGGATTTTTAATTTCTGGATATTTAGGGCGCCTCTGAGTCCACCCAGCTCTAATGGGTACCTGACACTAGTCGGGGAAAAATAATGGCGGATGGTCGTTGTGCTGGCCACATGACACCCTCACTACCCGTCGGCCATAGAAACAGATAACCTTTACATCTGTCCTATAGATTGTAGAGACAACCTTTATTGTCCCACTTCCAAATATATGAAAGTATTGGCTAACTTTGATTTTGCGTTTTATAAATTGAGTAAGCTTTTGATGAAATTGGTCTTGAATTTCTAACTGAATTCCTTCGCGAGGCTTTAGACCTGTTATTTTCCTCTGGATAAAGGTGAATATGTCCCGCAACATTTCCACAATCGCATACATTCCAAACATGCAAGCAAACTCAATTAATATTTTGTCTCATGATTCTTAAACGGTTATTGCCCTTTAAATTCTACCAGTCTGATTTTTGCTTAAAGCCGGGAATGTGTTTCGGGCAGTTGAAGAAGACGCTTTGTTATCATACCTAAAGCCCTATAAAAGAGAGAAAGAAAGTGTGAGAGTTTAAAGAGAGAGAGAGAGAGAGAGAGAAAGAGAGAGAGTTAGAGAGAGAGAAAGAAAGAGCGAAAAAGAGAGAGTGTGTATGAATTTATGTCTTATAAACTAAGAAACTATTTTATAGAAACTGGCATTTCATACCTGTGTCAGATATGGAGTACTATAGAGAGAGCACTATAGAGAGAGTACTAGAGAGAGAGTACTATAGAGAGAGTACTATAGAGAGAGTACTATAGAGAGAGTACTATAGAGAGAGTACTTTAGAGAGAGTAATATATAGAGAGTACTTTAGAGAGAGTACTATATAGAGAGTACTTTAGAGAGAGTACTATAGAGAGAGTACTATAGAGAGAGTACTATAGAGAGAACATTGACTACTTGAACGCTTTCCTCAAAGATGTTTGCGGACTGCTATTGGCTGGTGTATTATTCCAAGCGAGAAATAAGCAGTCCAGTGGGTAAATTTTTTTACATGTTTTGGATGTTCCTTCAGAGTTGAAGATAATTTACTTATGGGGATGGAAGCGGGCAGGCTGAGCCCAGGACCATCGATAAATCCGAACGACAGTCCAGCGATCAAACCGCACGACCAGGCAGCCACCAGTTACAAAAGCTTGGATACAGTGATTAATGGTCCTGATGCTTGTAGGGCCCTTCCATTTTGTCCTTACTAATGGCTGCTGAATGAGTCCTTATGCCTAAGTAACACTGATAGTAACATGTCTAAATTAAAATTTTTTATCAGCTTCCATAATTACTGGGCAACTTCACTAAATGCACTGATGGTAACATGTCTAAATTTAAATTTGTTCATCAGCTTCTGATAGAAAATATCTTTCGTCTCTTCCTTCGATTTACTGAGCTTACATTACTGTCACAGTCATTTAATCAGTAATGTATCCTATTCTGATCAATTAGATACCAAATGGTTTACAAACTTCTAGGATATTGTCTATTTAAAATTTGGTTCAAATTTGGTTATCTTTTACTGCATTATTTTCAATCTTTAAAGATGAATTTACGGGGTAGGCTACTCCAATGGACGCGTTTTTTTACAAAGCTTATATCAACTCACTCTCATATCAACTCACTCTCATATCAACTCTCTCATATCAACTCACTCTCATATCAACTCACTCTGTTTGTCTGTGTGGTAGAAAGTGAGTACACGTTATTTCTCCCACACCCAATCTCAGATCAAGCGGAAATTTTGCACAATTATTTATTTCACCTTACAACACAAGAATTTTTTTTTTTTAAATTAACCAGTTAGTTAATTAACTAGTGGTAATTAATTATTTTGTTTAGTATCTCGAACAAGGGAAAAATTGTACTTGACAGAAGTGGTGGTATAAGCTAAATTAGTCCCCTTTATAGGTCGCTAAATGAATAGCAAAACAAAACTCCTGTGGGAGTGTCCAAGGAAATGCGAGAGCTTTCCCACTGCACGGTGCGCAGTTGAAGGAGAGCTTCCACGTCCCTGTCGATAATCCATGTGCCGTTTCTCAAAGGACCGTTACACTAATGGCGAGTCCTACACGGTTAGCTTGGTACAACATAGGAAGATGGCAGGGGTTCCAGGTGTGCCTTCGACTATGCGCCTGGAGTGTTCAACACATTGGAAATAGCAATGTTTTATAAAGGCATTGACTTGGAGCCTCTTCCAGACAGAGCGGTTTGTTCAAGCAGGCTTACACGCCTAGAGTTCGAAGAGCCTTCGCCTCAACTCTTGACAATCTCAAGGGTCGATTCGGTCAGTAGTTTGACCACAATCTAGTGTTTTTTACAGCCGACCGTAGGGATGTCACCTTCATCTGGGTCCCCTCCCACGTTAGCATTGAGGGAAACGAAGCCGCAGACAGAGAAGCAAAGAGAGCCCTAAATCATGCGGTGTCAGGAACCCAAATTCCCTACTCGGACCTGAGACAAAGTATTGCCTCTACCACCTATCGAGAGTGGCAGAACCGATGGGAGGCTGAGACTCACAGTAAACTCAGGCAGATTGTGGCGGATATCAGGTGGCGGCCCACATCTAAGGGTCTGACAAGGCGTGGTAGCACGACCATGTCCAGACTTAGGATTGGCCACACCTACATCACGCACTCTTTTGTACTGAAGAAAGAGGAGCCCCCACTTTGTGAGTACTGTGACTCTCGCCTCACCGTGGAACATATCCTCGTTGATTGCCCCAGATACCAGGATGTCAGGGCGAAATATTTTAGAGTCACTAATTTAAATACACTATTTGATAATGTCGACCCTGGGAAGGTACTGGGCTTTATCCGGGAAGTGGGGCTATCTACGAAGATCTGATTTATGAATTTGTGAACATGCACTATTTACATTAGATTTTTACCAAATATTTAAATGTTTACTACCTTTACTCTTTTAACTGTGAATAGACCTTGATTTTAATGATATGAGTGTATAGAATCTGGCCCTGTTGTTTAGAGAGAGAGTAGTCCTTAAAGGACTGCAGGCTAGACATGGCCTAAATTGTGCCGATGTGCCTCAAATCAAACAATCAATCAATCAAATCTAGTGTTTTCATTACCATCCCCTCAGGTATATATATAACGTGTGTTCTTTGTCTTTTTATGAATACTATATGAAATATAAAAACAGGTTAATGAATTCTTTTTATTCAGGGCCCAGAACTCACTATGTCCAACAAGGTTTTACTTTCCATAGCAACGTTTCTAGTTCTGTGTATCACGTGTCAAGGTAAGTGCCTCATTTTCATGTTAGAGGATAAGTGTCACGGAGCAAAAGCGTGCAAGGCATTTTTTAAATTATAATTATTAATTTTTTCATTGGTTGAATTTTTTACTTCACGAGGTCTTGGCAGTATGTAGTATTGGTAAGAAACTCCAAGAGCGAGAGAGAAGCTTGGAGAGTTTAAAAAAAAAGGCGGGAAAAGAGATAGTAACAAAGATTTAAAAGGCTGAGTGGTTAGTTGGTTAGCATGGACGACGATAGTAAATGTGTTTAATTCAATTGTATTGTACAGTGTGTACTTTATTAAAGTGATTTCTAGTTCCAGAATAAAATTTAGTATTAATTGTTGCAGGAACCCAGTTTTGATTTAACTCTTTCTCTCCTGACCGACGGTACAAACGTTGATTTCCACCAGAATGTGGTCAATAATTACGGAGAGAAAGAGTTAATAGTTGACATTTCTATCTCTGACATCACGATATTATTTGAGTGTATGTGGTCGAATCCCTTCTATAAGAGACGTTGTTTAAACTCATGCGAATTCGAATTATTCAATTCCCAGATTTTACCCACTTTCTTCTCTGTGTAATCTATTCTGATCTAACAATAATAATTTTAGCTTTTCTATAGCGCTACTTTCATGCTTATAGCATGCTCAGAGCGCTATGATCTAATCTCATTTGTGGACCAGTGGGGGAGGGGGTATTTGGGAGAAGGTTTTTCCGTGCTGCCTTTAGGCTCTCAGTCGAGTCGGATGTCGAACCCCTTCATAGGTAGCCAAGCCAAGTTCAAGCGTACTTAGCCTCTCGACCAAACTCCCCATGTATCTCATATTATATTTTAATTTATAAGTTTATTATTTGTGAAACAAAGAAACGTTTTGCAAAGCTTAGATCACTTAACTCTGTCTGTCTGTCTGTCTGTCTGGTACATGCTATTTCTCCCACTTCCCGTTCGCTGATCAAGTTAAAGTGTTGCACAATTGTTCAACCTTTCCTTCACTAAACATGAATCAAACCAAATATTAACCAATCAGTGAATTAATTAGTGATAATTAATTAATTTTCTTTGTTATCAAAAGATAGATAAGCTCTGGGTTGCTTCTTTAAAAGTATTTTTTTTTATTGTTGTTTGTTTAATGTTTGAGATCTTGTTATTAATTGTGCTTGTTTTGAATTCTAGTTTTTAATTTTGTCAGTTCACTAGTTTTTAGGTAAATTGTATACACTTGAACTAGAAGAAAAATTCTTGTTTCGCTTTTGTCTTAGTGTACGGGATACGATAGTATTTCTTTTTTAGTCAAAACATATTTCTCCATTAGTAAGCTAAGCAGGCCCGCCGCCAAAGGGGGGGGGATAAAGAGGCTAGTGCTTGGACTTAACATGAAAGGGGGGGGGTCTCTTCCCGTTTTTTAGGCATTTTGCATACGTATTGGAAGATTTGGTGAGTGGGTAGCTAGAAAGCCCACACATATCCATAAGACTGGGGCCCAATTTTTTTTCTGGTGGTAGGTATAATCTAAGGTACTGTATTTGTCAATAACTATAGTCTATTGTTTTTTTGTTTTTTTTTAAAGATGGAAGGTATTTACTTTATATCGAAAAGTAATTAGATAGCTCTAATCGTTCTATTGCAAATGTCTGAACCATAGACTTAATATTATATCTAGACTGGAAATGGGAAACAAATTCTTATCCGCGATTGATCGATTCACAGACCTATATATATAGCGATATCTATGTACATAACTCTCTATCAAGCTATAAGGGAAGTCGCCACGAATCTAGGAAAATCGATCTTTTTTGTCATAGAAAGCAATGATCTTTAGTTTCAAAGTTTAGAAATAATGTAAACTCATTTCTCGTTTTGTTTTTAGACTGGGCTATTAATCACAGTACTATATATTCACGCAAATATATGAAACAAAGCCATTTCCTGTTAGTTTCCATTGAGATAATGTTTTCAAAAATCCTAGATCGAAATAATTAATTTCTATTGATTTTAATCATTTTATGTACATTTAAATAGATTGATTATTTAGATCTTTCTAAATTATGTATCTAAAAATTGCAAAATAATAATTATGAGACGAGAGTGCTCTTATTGTCGATTTTCAATTACTAGATCTAGATCTAAACATTAAATTATATGTTACATAGGTTAGAGTTGAAAAAAAGAATTTTTCTTCTTATAAATACTTTACAAAACAACGCCTTGTTTCAACTTGTAACAAAATTTTTCACATTTTTTACATATTTGTGCTTGTCCAGGCTAGATCTAATATATTTAGGTCTATGGTCTGAAATGTTTAAATCTTAACTATAACATTTTTTCTCTTATTTCTTTTCTCAGCGCAAAATTTCTACTCCCCGTTGCCCCACCCTTGCGACCGCCCCTGCCCGTATAATTACAACCCAGTGTGCGCCAGCAACGGCGTCACCTACCCCAACCTTTGCACCTTCAACGTGGCCAACTGCAAGCGCCCACCCTGGGCCAAGATCTGGATCATTTTGAACGGGCCATGTCCATTTTACTATAATGATTAAACAACAATAAAAACAAAATTCATAAAAAAATTAAGATGAAAATTGTCTGAGTGTTTTTCTTTTAAGGATGTTCTTGTGGAAGTCTGTGTGGTATGTTTTTAAACGTACTTTTTATGTTGTAGCAGCCTCTAAAATTATTATATTTTTTTCATGAAAAATGTTCAATAAATATTGTATTGAAAATGGTTTATATAATTTTGATTTTTATACAACTTCTGCTTGCAATCCATTGTACTTTTTGTATATATGAAATGGCTCAAGTTATTAACTACTCATTGCCTAACGAGATTAAAGTGAGGTAATTTTGATGACATAGAAGCCTCTTTTCCGAACTGACCTCATCCAAAGGAAAGGAAGGGCATCGCAATTTGGGGTACGATGGATTCAGGGGTTTGCCAAAGAGCAGTGGTCTTACCACTCTGCCTTCGCCTACAGGTCTCCAAAACCGGATTTTCTGTTATGGTTTGCTCCCTTAGCCTTAGACATTACAGGGACACACACAAAGCAGTGCGACTACATAAACTATAGAGAGAGGGTTTGGTTTGTGGGCAGTAGAGAGGCTTCCTCACATCTCGGGTTCAAACCTCCTCCGAGAGCCTTGTAGATTAGCCTGAGGCTTTACAGCCTCAGTTTTCGTCTGTCACCAGTTAGGAGGCACTGCGTAGTACTTGAGGTTGTAATGTACTAGATTAGAGAGTAGGTTTGTTTTGTTAGACAAATATATTGTGTATTGTTTTAGCGACGGTAAAAGTAGTGACGTAGTAGGACAGACGAATGACGTAGTAGACTTAGGCGAACAAGGGACCAACATGGCGTTAGTATAGAAGTAAGTTGTTTTGAATAGTAGTTAAAGATAGCGACGTTTTAGGAGGACTGGACGGACTTCCCAGTGAGAAATAAGGTGTCACTGTATACAACTGAAACTAGTTATTAAGTATATTTCTATTTTGTAATGTTCTGAGGCTTATTATTATTATAGCTTTTATATAGCGCTACTTTCATGCTTATAGCATGCTCAGAGCGCTTTTGGTCCAATCTCATTTGTGGACCAGTGGGGGAAGGGAGGTATCTAGGAGTTGGTTTTCCGTGCTGCCTTTAGGCGCTCAGTAGACACAACTCTGCCCGAGTCGGGTGTCTAGGTAGGCAAGCCAAGCCAAGTTCAAGCGCACTTAGCCTCTCGACCACGCCATGAGAAGTAATAATTAGTAAGAAGTGAAGTCAGATGATACTAGCCCACATCAAGGTGGAGAGGCTATGTGCTAACAAGGAAGACTAACAAATTGCTCCCCTTTCACGGATGCTAGCCGGCGGTGGTAAGAAGCTAATGCTACCGCACTAGACGCTTCACACAGCCTTTGTGCAGACAGCTTTTTGGACTGGTACACAATGCAATAGCAAGCACAATAATAAATAATTTACCGAAAATGAATATAATCACCAAATATGAAACCTTATATTTGAAGATTAAGCGATTATGATTATTCTCTACAGCATGGGCGTAGCCAGGGGGGGGGGTTTGGGGTTCAAACCCCCCCCCCCCCCCCGAAATGAAATCCCCCCCCCCCGCAGGGGGGGATCGGAATTTAGTGACTGATTTTTTGCTTTGATTTTGTTTATTTTAGGTGAGATTTTAATACAAAACCATCACTTTCCCCAGCACAACCAAGGGTGTTTTAAGTTTAAAACCCCCTACCAGGGGTTTTTTAGTTTAAAACCCCTACCATGGGGGTTTGAGTTTAAAACCCCCTACCTGGGGTTTTTGCAGTTAAATCTCAAAAAAAAAAAATGCAAACGAAAATCCCCAAATTCCAAGAGCACAAAAAAAGCAAAGTACGCACTCAATATTCTATGACCGTAGCTAAATGGTTATGACTTAGTTTTGAGTTTAAACCCCACTTCAGCGGGTATGAAGGTAAAAAATACCTCTTTAATAATAAAAACAAAGCACAATATACACTCAAAATGTTTTGAGTTTAAACTCCCCTCCAGTGGAGTTTGAAGCTAAAAAGTACCTCTTCAATATAAATTAAAGCAAATTACTCACTCTAAAATCTATGTGCGTAGCAAAAGGGGTTTTGAGTTTAACCCCCCCCCCCGCCAGGGGGTTTAAAGCTAAAAAATACATCTTCAATGTCAGAAAAAAGCAAATTACGCACTCAAAATGCTATGAGCGTTGCCGTAAGGGGTTTTGAGTTTAAACCCCCCTTCAGGGGGGTTTGATGCTAAAATACCTCTTCAATATAAAAAAAAGCAAATTACACACTAAAATTATTTGAACGTAGCCAATCCAATCGGGGGTTTTGAGTTTAAACCCCTCTCCTACAGATGGCTTTTTTTTTAAGTTTAAAATACCCCTCCAGATGATTTTGAGTTTAAGATCCCCCTACAGAGCATTTGGAGTTGGAAAACCCCCAACAGATAATTTTGACGATAAAACTTCCCTTTTTGATATAAAATCTAAAGCAAACTACAGTCACTTAATTCCAAGAGCGTATTCAAGAGAGACTACACATTTTTACCTGTGGCGGGGCTCCATCAATAAAGTGCAGTGAATAGTCATCTGCCGAAATTGAAAAACACTAAATGTGGCTCAATAAAGATGGCAGATTTTAGGAGTCAGTTATAGGGATCGGGTCCAAATCAAGAAAATCCTATGCCGAACTGTGAGTCGACCCCTTAGTAAGATTGTGACAGATCGTCGCATGAGGTTTGCCGGACATGTTCTCCGACAAAAAGAATTACGCATAAGAAGAGTTGCAATGATATCCTAGTACAACATAACGCCACTCATTCATGGAGGTTCTCATGGCAGGTGGGAAGAGGCTTCAGATATTACCAGTGACAGATTTTTATGGAAACAGCTTGACGGCAAATGCTCCGAACGGCGCGGGAGGGTCTAAGTCAGTAAGAATAGCCCATTAGGTTTTTGAAATAAAACTTTATAATAGCTGGTAAATGCAGTGTAGATACCTCAGAATATGCATTTTGTTGGCTTTCAATATCAGAAATAGTGCTTGGCGGCGGGGCTTCGCCACGCGCTGGGGAAGCTCCTAGCGCTCCCCTAGACCCCCTTGCTAGTAATGGCGGGGGATCTACAACTTTATGGAAACAGCTTAACGGCAAATGCGCAGAACGGCGCGGGAGGGTCTAAGTCAGTAAGAATAGCACATTAGGTTTTTGAAATAAAACTTTATAATAGCTGGTAAATGTAGTGTAGATACCTCAGAATATGCATTTTGTTGGCTTCCAATATCAGAAATAGTGCTTGGCGGCGGGGCGAAGCCCCGCGCTGGGGAAGCTCCTAGCGCTCCCCCAGACCCCTTTGGTAGTAATGGCGGGGAATCTACAATTTTTCCACTAACTCATGGAAGAACCTATTCTAGGGCACAATAAACGTCTTCCGAAAGAATGAAGGGTCAAAATGCAATAAAGATTATGTACATACACACATACACATAAATACATATAGATTTTTTTCGCGCGGGGGGGGGGGGGGGAGAAAAAAATCCCCCCCCAAACCCCCCCCCCCCGAAAAAAAATCCTGGCTACGCCCATGCTCTACAGTATACAATATATCCAATTTGTGATAGTCAAAAGACACAATAGCACGTGACCACTATGGCCGGCAATATATATATATATACATATATTTATGGGCAGCAGTCGATGAATATATGAAATAAAAGTTTAAAGGATACTAGAGTCAATTATATTTTTCCTTCAACAATTATGATCCGGAGAGTGACATTAGTTTTTCATAAAAATAATACTCTAAAAAATCAATAAAAATGCCTTTAATAATAATAATTGTATTAGTAGCTGTACTAAAAATAACAATAATAAAAGAATTAACTCTAAAGAACTTCTCTCTTTGTTTTATTGTTAGTATTGGAGTTCTTCATAAGCTTAATTTTCATTGTTGTTTCCCTTTAGTTTCGTGTTTTCTGATTGAGCTTGTCTTTACTACGTTGTTGCTGCTGACGGTTCTCAAGAGTCGCTGTTTAGTACCCCGAGTAGCTCTGGTATACTGGCTTCTTCTTCTTGCACTCTCCCTGGTATAAGGCCCTGACTCCGTAGGGTCTGTTGCAGTTCAGAGCGTTGAGAGAGCAGAGGTTGACGTAGGTTTCGCCATCGCTCCCGCAGACAGGGTCGTAGAGGGTGGTGCAAACCTTGTTGCAGAGGTTGCGGTTTACATTGGCAGCCAGGGCGTCTGAGGAGAAGGAGATCAATGTAAGGGCTGGCTAGTGTGATGGATCTTCTTATCTTATATAATACAGACGTTACTTCAAAAAAAAAAAGATGATTACGTTCTACGCGCCAAGCATTTAGTCATGCATATTAACCAATGACCTAAATTCTGCCAAGTCACTGGTTTTCCTGGCTAGCTCAGGCAACCAATTCCATGCTCTAATAGCACTATGTAAGTATGTTGTATGTATGCATGTATGTATGTATGTATCTATCTATGTATGTATGTATGTACGTATGTATGTTTGTTTGTATGTATGTATGTATCTGTCTGTCTGTCTGTCTGTCTAGTTATAAAAGTATAAGTGAAGTTCCCCTTCAGACCTTGCGAACTATACAGCGGATGATGTAAAGTGTATCTGTTTCTATGGTCCACGGTTAAGGAGGGTGACATGTGGCCAGCACAACGACCAACCACTTTTACTTTCCCCAACCAATGTTAGGTACCCATTAGAGCTGAGTGGACTAACGGGCGCCTCGAAAATTCCGAATTTAAAAATATCAATATTCATTAGGTTTCGAACCAGGGACACCCCCCCCCCCGATTTACCACTCAGCCACCGCGTCTCCTCCTATCTATCTATCTATCTATCTATCTATCTATCTATCTATCTATCTATCTATCTATCTATCTATCTATCTAGGTTTGGCTTGTTAACGAGGTATCTTTTTTTTGTTTACATTACACTGTGAACATTTTATACTTACATTGAGTGACGACAGCTACTAGGACAAAGATGGCGGCTACTTTCATTTTCTAAGGTTGTTCTAAGATGGTTCTAAAAAAAATTTGAAAGCCAAAATTAAATTTCATAAATTTTGTTTACTTTTTTTTAACCTATGTGAAGTCAACTTTTAATTTGTTCATTTGTAACAAATATAAAATAGACTCCAGGCTAGTGAAATCGTAGCATTCTTAATATGGCGAAAGAGGTAACCAATCTAATAAGTTATTTAGGACTGTAAAGTATGTGGTATGTCGATGCTTAATTAAAAGTCAGTACCAGAAGTTTGCTATATGCATGGAACATTTTAAAAATTGAAAGGCGCTACCTTACTCGGTCTAGTATAAAAGTTATGAGTTCAAAGCGCGCAGGAATCTTTGAGTGATAAGTTTGCCTAGGGTGGATACGTGCTAGTGTGGTATGCGTTTTGAACTGTCACCATGATCAGGGGCGGACTGGCTATATAGGCATTGGGGCAAATAACCGGTACCCAAATGGGCGGGTAGGGCCAACTAAAGGGCCTCGTGATAGAACGTATTAGATTGCTAAAGGTTTTATAATATTGTGTTGTAAAAGGGGCCCTCTGGGCGTCGTGTTTTTTTTTCTTAATCTTTTACAGACTCTACAGTGTAATACTTTAATCTAATAATTTAATATATCACATTTTCCAAAATAATGTAATAGCCTACATTGGTAGACAGTGCTACTAGTAGGCTTCATCCTTTTTCTTAATCTTTTACAGACTCTACAGTGTAATACTTTAATCTAATAATTTAATATATCACATTTTCCAAAATAATGTAATAGCCTACATTGGTAGACAGTGCTACTAGTAGGCTTCATCCTTTTAGGGCCTACACAGCGATTAAACAGCAACAAGGACAATATTACTTCTAAAGATACAGAGTTCATTGGACAGGACAGGTAGACCTAGAATCGGATCTCCATCAAATGATAAACAATTTGTGGGCCGGATAGTATAAAAATGCCTGTGGCGATCTAAAAACCAAATCCGCCTCTGACCATGATGGTCCCGAAGTTAAACCTTTCCAGTTGACATCCCCTGACATATGACACCCGACATCTGACAGAAGGTTTAGTCTAGGAAATTTGATTACAGAAGGAACGAACAATCTTAAATTTAAAATAAAACAACAACAGAGTATCGTAGTATTTCATATGTACTTAAGATTTTCACGAATAATGTCAGTTGTCAGTCTCAGAAATCTGGACTTTGTTGACATTTTCATTTTTAAAAAACCGGGCTACATCCTTTAAGCATTTAAATACATAAATAAATAAACAACAGAAGGTGATATGGAGACTTGTGTGGGCCTTATAGATGAACTACAAGTAAAACAAAAACAAAATAAAAATTTTAAAAACATTTATTCAATATATTGAAAGCGATTTTAAATAATAATAAATAAATAAGACAATATTTAATTATGCTAAATACGAAGAATGCAAATGCAAACGACAAAATATCTTTCAAAATATCCTTCAAAAGAAAATTACTGGATAAAAGGCAGGGGTCTTAAAAAGTAAAGTAGCAATAAAACACTAAACCCTAATCTTTAGATACAAAATATAATCACTGTAATAAAATACTCAGAAATATACAAAGATAAACGCACATTCCTTGTTCAATATGCTAGGAACTATTTGTACTAATACTCCTTCTTTCCTAGTGATATTCGAAAATGGATAGGATTACTTGAATCAGCTGGAAAACCAGTGAATTGGTAGAGTCTTTAATTAAAATGCATGACTCTAATGACCTAGTGACATGCCTAGGACGTAATCATCTTCTTACAAGATAGGAGATATGTCTCATCTTTGTACTAAGTTCATTGCCACTACTTATTTACACGTTTGTTTTTATAACACAGTGGTTTTGCAACTGTCATAAAGTGTAATGACACCAAAAACTCAATACTAATTAATGTTTTGTGCTACACACAAAATAGTTAAGAACTTGGATTCTTCAATGCTGAAAAGTGCGCAGAAAAATTAACATGTTCCTTTTGTTTATTTTACATGTTTCGGGTGTTCCTTTAGAATTAGCAGCTAAGATTCTCGCAGGAAGGCAGGAGATCGAATCCTGGGAATATCAAGTCCATGGCTCAGACCACAGTAACGGACTGTAACCATAGTTACATTAAACTTCCTATTATCTTTGCGCAAGATTCATCAAAAAAACAATATATATCTATACATAATTAATTCTTGGATTCTTTCAAGAATAAATTGTGTATTTTACATGATAACTACAGAAAAGTAAATTGTTAGTTGGCTTACCTTTAAAGAATGTACAAAAATTAATTTAATCTAATATCTCTACCAACAAAATCACAGTTGTCTAATCAATTTATAGTCGCCACAAGCGTCATCGTGATGGCGTCATAGTAGGCTGGATCATCTTCCCACCGTAGCTCTCACCCCCTGAGGCACTGACTATCCCATAGTACATGTCATGTGTTCGATTCTGAATTAGTAAATAGTGTGTGTGTGTGTGTGTTTGAAACTGAAATAGTAAGTTATGTGTGTATGTGTGTTTACAGACGTTAGAATTTTGTTTGCATTTGTTTAAAATTTGAACTAAAAAGAAATGTATATATGTAACAACCAACAGAGCAATAGAACGAGCAAAAAAATGAGCAAATTACAAGAAATTTCAAGGATGTCTGCTTGTCGTGGGGTATGCGCTCTGAACTGTCATACGGTCGTCTCAATGGTCGTGGGTTCATACCCTGACGGCTGCCATTCCCCGCCGTCCTGCGGGAGTTTTGGAACATGTAAAACATTTTACTAGACAAATGTTTAAAACCTTTTGACATTTCTTTCTATTTATTAGTTACGAAAAATATTACAAATACAAAAAACACGGTCTTATAAAATACTCAGAATGACCCCAAAGATAAAAGGGACGTTTCTTGTTCCATATGCTAGGATAAATTCAAACAAGTTCTCCTTCTTCCCTAGTGCCATTAGAGCATGGGTCTTGCTGCCTAGATCAGCCAGGAAAACCAATATCCTAGTAAAGTTAAATTAACATGCAAATGTTTGTAAAAGGTTTGATATATTTTGGATGTCCTTATGAGTTAAAGATAATTAAATTCCTATTCCAAATTACCCCCGGACCATTGATATGTCCGAACGACAGTCCACTGCGCAAACCGCACGACCAGGCAGCCATCCAAGAGTAGTTTAGCAAATGGAAATTCGTAGGAAGTAATTATCATCTCTCTTGAAAGAACGTCTGTCATTTATATAAGATAAGAGAAAGCGAGACAGATTTCTTCGCAAATAGTGATTCAAATCGTTTTCCTAACTGAAAAAAAAATTATTCAGATGTATCATGGGAATAGTTCTTTAAGCAAAATATTCCCAATTTTTTACTAAAGTAGAATCAATCAGTAACTAGTTAATTTTTCTATAAAAAAATACAAAAAAAAAAACAACAACAAAACAACCAATGACTCTAGAAAACTTCAAGGGGTCTGTGTAGTACTCATGCTTCCCTCAAAAGCATAAGACATTTGCTCTAATACACCTTAAACTATGCTTAGAATAGTGTATAAATAACAAGGCTTGTCTTCGAGTCCGAATATAGAGTGAAATACAGTATTTCATTGGGCTACGTAGCTCCAGCTGTGACCTACATATTTAGCCACAGTAAGAGCAGACATAACCATTGTCCGTCGGTGATCTATTTAGATTTTATTTTCGCCGGCAGCGGAATTTCTATTGGCCTCAAATGTGTATCTCACGGCCCTTGTAAGTGACCTCCAGCTGTCTTGTTCTGAAGCCGCATGTAACCAGGTGATAATTATTACCAAGTCATCGAAGTCAGTAGTCTTGTGAGATCAGGTCAAGAGCAATGTAATCGAAATGTCTTCGATTCCAAAGATTAACGATGAGTGCAGTGATTCACATGACTACACAAACACCGTTTGCGACCTACATATTTTACCGAACCTCAAGCAGACAAAGCGGTTGTCCGCCGGTCTATTTAAGTTTTCTTTCCGTCTTCAACGCATGTCTTCAATAAGAGCTTTCCTTCGTGTCTCAGCCTTTATAAAGGTTCTCCAACTGTATCTTTCAGAGGCCATCTGCTTCCAGCTACTTTGCTCTATGCCAGTGAGTACGAAATGGCACCTGATTTGATCTTAAAGCGCTTAAGGGGGACACCTCTGTTACGCCATACTGGACACTATTTTAGGACATCATAATACAATTTCAAAACTATTTTCTTGTAACACAAAGTTTATTTATTTCTTTGATTTTTTTCCTCGTTTTCCTATGCTGGTAATGTATACATTTGTAAACAGCTTATTTTCATTCTGTCTGTCTGTCTGTCTTTCTGGTAAAAAGATATTTTTTCGACAACCAATTTAGGATCAAGCAGAAATTTTGCACAATTATTTCTTTCACCTGACAACACAAGAATAAATTAAAAAAAACAAAAAAAAAACCCACCAATTATTAATTAACTATTGGTAATTAATTCTTTTATTTGGTCACTCTTACAAGGGGAAAAAAATTATACTTGACTGAAGTGGTGGTATAACCTGAGTTAGTCCCCCTTTATTGGTAGTCGCTCGAAATTAAAACAAACAATATATAACTATACAATCTTCTCTAGTCATAAGTACCTCACTAGAAGAGTGGCTGGCACGTCTACCACAGTGGGCGTGGTCCAAGAGTTCGAATTCAAGTCGTCCATTTATTTTATGCTTTTAAAAACCAATTATGATAAAATTCAAACAGATATTCCTTTCTCCCCCCCCCCCCCCCTTTTTCCATTCTCCCAACTGGACCAGATAAGTTATAGTATCATATGCATGAAATAGTCCTCCCTCTCCCCCTCCCCCCCTCAAAAAAAAAAAATAGGTACAAATATTTGTAATCGAAAAGATTTATTGTTGGTGGCCTAGATCTATTACAAATTTAATGACATTGCTGATTCAAACTTATTGATAAAATTACACTTTGTATAGGCTTTGTTTTTTTTAAAGCTTTTTTTTGTTCTTAGTTTTTTTTTCTTGTTATTTTTTTAGGTTACCTTATATCACCAACACATTTCTGTACATTGCTTTCTCTTTGTTTTCTATGTTACTACATTTTATTATTTAATAAATGAGAACAGGATCTTAAGAAATAGAGAAGAGAAGACATTACTGCGTATATAATATCATCGTGAAGATCCTTAAAACGTACGCTCTGTCAAATCACGTGACAGGCGTCATGTGACCAGAGTGACAGGTAAGACAGATCTCTTGGTGTAAATGGGGGTCAAACTTGGCGGTCACGTTCACCTTTGTTGTTTTTGGTGTCACCGTCAGGTCTGTTTCTACGACATCCTCAGATATACGTCTCTCACCCCCCCCTCCCGCATCTCATGGACTATTAGTTAATCACCACACGCTAATGAGGACAGGTAATCGTGACCAGGGTAGGGCACACAGAAGTAAGCCCAACCAGTGGCGTAGCCGGGTTCCGGGTTGAAGAATAGGAAGATCTCCTCTATGTTACCAAACTGAGAAACTATAGTTATTTATTCTTTGCTTTTAACAATAGCTCTATGCAAGTCACAACTTCATGCTTCGGAATAGGATTTCCTTGTTTGAGACCCGGTCTACATAACTAACTCCCAAAATCAATCTCAGCTATTTTTTTTAGCTACATTTAGTCTTGATTTTTTTTCAATTTTGACAGATGACTTCCATGTCTCAAATGCATATGTTGCTGTTGGGATGGCGATTGTGTTGAGAAGGTGTATTTTTGTCTCAAGTCCAATGGCTTGGCTTGTCCAAATAGGCTGCAGCCTTTGGAAAATGCTCCCTGCCTTTCCTATTCGGCACGCTACATCATGGTAGGCACTCCCATCGTTTGTTATGATGCTGCCAGTGTATGTGAACTTGTCCAACTCTTCAAGCTTTGACTCACCAAGTCTGACGGGGGCACCGTTTGCCTTATATGCCACTCGCATAATTTTAGTCTTATCCAAGTTTATGCCGAGGCCTATTTTGGATGCCTCTCTATCTAGGCTCTCCGTCATTTCTTGAATGCATTTATTTGTAGCTCCGAGTAGTGCAACGTCATCGTCAAGGCCCAAGTCCGTCATTCGGTTTTGTTCACGCCATGAGGCAGTCTGATTCATTGCTCTCCTCATTATGTAGTCAGTGGCTACATTGACTACATGGGTGACAACCATATGTTAAAGGCTAACAAGTAAATACAACTTAAATTACTAGAGTGTACATAATTATATAGATTTATTACAATGCAAAACACAAAAACAGCAACATAACAACCAAAGCTGTAAAAATACAATAGCATTACGTCAAATATTTATCACATTGTCTTTTTTAGTCATTACTATTCCAGAGACGGTCATCCGCTCCTCGGTCTGCACGCGCCACGCTGGGCCACACGAACCTGCTTGTCCGCTGGACGTTGGCAGTTCGACAACTGGAGCTTGCACTCGTTGCAGTAGGTGACGTCATCGGTGCCGCATACCGGGTCGTTGACAGCCGGACACGTCTGATTGCAAGATGTAGAGGGTACGGTGGCTTTGGCTGTAGTCTGCGCCCATGCTGAAATGTTTGGAATGTAACAACACATGATATGATTAGTACATGTTTTAGATGTTGGGTCTTTTATTAACATGTTGTAAATTTAGGCAAGATTATAAAGAATCTTAACGAAAGAAAATCAATTTTAAGGAGAATGTTTGATATAAGAAATTTAGCTAGAACAAACTACGAACATACTCTAAAACAGTTATTAGACTAATATTTAAAACGAGCCGACCCGCGGCGTAGCATACGCCGCTATTTAGTGATGGATGAAAGACACAGTTGTCCTAATGGGACGTAGAGAATTATATATACGGAGAAGATTGCATGTTCGCTCTCCTCCTCTCTCTTTTTTTTTCTGAGCCGCGCTCTCTGTCGCCGCGAAAGTTACGTGGGGTAACTCTATTCCGATATGCAGAAATAAAAGAGTTCTCTTTTTGACTTTTTTTCATCGAGAGCTAGAGAGTCGGCGTGCGTGAGTCTTGTACTGCATGGTTGTGCGACGTAGACAATCATATATACATATATTCGTCCTCTGGGACCTCTTCAACTCAAGAAATTAAAGAAACTAGCACAGACGCAAGATAGAGCCGTGAGAATAACAACATTATAAAATAACTTAATTTAGAGACATAACAGGACAGAAGACTGACAAGTAAAGTACTAATAATTCATGCACATACACTAAAATGACTAAAATGACTAAACCATAACCTGAAAATACAGCCTTATAAAATGCCAAGAAAGACAAAGACATATTTCTTATTCCCTATGCAAGGACCAATTCGTACAAATGCCATTAAAGAATGGACTTTGTAGCCTGAATAAGCCAGGAAATCCAACGACTTAGAGGAGTTTAAGTCTTATTTAACACGCAGGGCTAGATTGACACTTCCTTCATTAAAGGTCTATAACTTTTTCGATAAAATATTAATATAGCAGAGCAATAGTGACCCTTTCAAACCTTGTTATCTATGGGGCAGATGGTCATCTGTTTCTGTGGACAACGGTTAACGAGGGTGTCATGTGGCCAGCACAACGACCAACCGCCATCAATTTTCCCCAACTAATGTCAGGTACCCATTAGAGCTGGGTGGACTCTAAAGTGCCCTAAAGATCCCGAAATTAAAAATCGCAGTCTTTACCAAGATTCCAACCCAGGAGCCCTCGGTGACGGAAGACAAGCGCTTTACCACTCAGCCACCGAGGCTCCTAATAATATATTGACATTGACTCACACATAGTAGTCCGTCTCTGGGGAGGGGGGGGGGGGCGGGGTAAAAAATGTCTCATGTTTTTTAATGTAACATTCATTAGTTATTAAGAGCAAAACATTCGCTCAATGTGTTGTAGAAAGGATGTGTTGTCTTTTTTAACTCTTTCTCTCCTAACTGACGATACCAACGTTGATCCCACCAGTATGTGGTAAATAATTAAGGAGAGAAAGAGTTAAATAATTATTTTACATGTTTGTTTTTTTTCTTGTTTAGTTACAGGAGATTCTTCCCGTTTCAATGAGCAGCTAGCAATAGAAAAAAAAACAAGAGTACTTTTTTTAAACCAAAGCTTCTATAAGGGGAAATAATTGCTATTTATCTGAAAATTACAGTGTTTAGCTCCCTTTCTGTTGTATGAAACAAAAGTTATTAATTTGTACTAAATGATTAACAAACTGATTAATTTTTTGGATTGATTCCTGTATTGTTATCGACTATGAATAATTATGCAAAATTTCAACTTGATCCGGGAATGGGAAGTATCCCTCATTAAGTTGTATTTATATACCCCTTATTTTGAAATCAAACAAAATAATTAATCACCAACAATTAATTACATAATTGTTTAATTTTTTGACTGTCTTATGTCTTGTCAGGTTTACCGCATAATCGTGCAAAGTTTTAACTTGATCCGAGAATTGGAAATGAGAGAAAAAAAACATGTTAAATCTTTTTACCATACAGACAGAAAGGCAGACAGACAGAATGAGTTTATACAAGCTTTGTAAAAATCAAATCCAGTAACTCATTTAAACACACCCATTTTCTTTCTAGACCATAGGAGCCGTACGTCAAGAGAACACCGCTTGCAGAATACGCTTTCAACGAGAAAAAAAAAGTAAATATAAAAGTAATAATACTTATATCTACTTACTTTGAGCAAATAAAGCCACAGCAATAATCGACAGAACTGCGCAGATGAATTGTGTCCTCATTTTTAAATAAGGGTCTAGAAGTAAAAACAAAAATGGTTATGAAGAGACATTTGTAAGAACAAGTTATGAAAACATCATTTTTAAAATTGAAAAGTCACTAAAAACTAGCCTTTTTGTTCTTTGCAGTTTTAAAAATAATTGAAGATATCGTTATGTATACATGGAATTTAGATATATTTTCCTACGTAAATGAAACTCCTTAATACGAAACATGGATTTTATTTTTTTTTAAATGCATGCATATTCTAAAATATTCTTTTATAAGAGTAATATACATTTTTAGATGAATAAGGGTAGTTCTCCTTTCAGACTTTACGATGTATAGTGCACATAGGGATCATATGTGGCCGACTGTTAACGAGGATATCATAGGGCCAGCACAACGACCAACCGTCTTTGCTTTTCCCTAACTAATGTAAGGTACCCATAGGAGAATTCCGATGCTGATTTATCATACTTGCTTCTACCGCGTCTCCTCATAGATAAATATTTAGTTTCATGTTTTAAAATAGGTGCACTAGAAGTAAGAAAATCAATGTTTTTACCTACGAACAATCGGAGAATTGGTCTAGACGTGTATTTCAAATTTCTAGACAGAATGACCGCTAGATAAATTCAAGGCTATCAGAGCATGGAGCCTTCCTTTTATATTTATCTCCACTAATTAGAAAGTGATTTATTTCTTGTCATTTAACATCTACATGTATCCGTATCTTTAAATGTTATAAATAATTTATAAAAACATGACTGGAGATTGGTGTGAAAAAAAAACAACAGAAGTTAAATGGTCATGGGATTTAAAGACACGACTCAAAGAACAACTTAAGAGACATTCGTAATTTTGCAACCAAGCCCGCCTCTATTCATTTCAAACATACACATCATAGGCGTACCACTGATCTCATCACTGCTATACAACAATGCAACGACAAAACCACCCGTCTGCAGATCGAAAACAAGCTTATTTTCATGTCAAGCACCCTCCAGCCTCACGGGATCAACAACCAACATGGACACTAACACTACACACTTTCCCCCATTCATCGTCGCCTGAAATCACCGCGCCTTCCGATTTCCCGCGCTTTTACACCAGCGTAGCTCATTTCTTTTCTGCCTCGATAGAGAACAACATCGGGCAGATAAGTTAACTAAAGACTATTTTGTGTTAATTGTTATTCTGTTTTTCTCTTGTTGTTGTTTTCTAGCTGATGAAGGCCTCGTGACCCTAACGTCATTTGTTTTATTCTAGATCTAGTAGAAAAAATCTAGGTCTGCGTTAAACGAGAAGTCGACCTAATTTAAAATAAATTGGAATATATTAGAAAGTGTACTAGATCTATACCATAGACAGAGCTATACATTTGCTTAACCAGGATTCTTTCTCTGGGAGAAAGAGAAGTGAGTGGGGTTATAAAAGATTCCATATTTTTTAGTCATTCATTTTTAAGAGAAAAACAATCTCTCTTAAGTTGCATAATGGAGGTATTGTCTTTTTTAAAAGTATTTTTAACTCTTTCTCTCCGTAATTATTTTTCCTCGTTCCGATAGAATTGCTCATTTGTATTTCACTCTCCTGTTATGATTAAACTTCAATAACGTTTGTTTTTTTTTTTATATCAGGAAATGTTATACTTGGTATCAAATTATAGGGAAAGGTATTCTCTTTTTTATAGAAAACAAATTAAAGATTATAAATCCAAAATCAATTTAGTTAAATGGGCGTCAAATCAACGTTTGTTATGATGCTGCCAATGTATGCGAACTTGTCCAACTCTTCAAGCTTTGACTCGCCAAGTCTGACGGTGGCACCATTTGCCTTATATCCCACTCGCATAATTTTAGTCTTATCCAAGTATAAGCCGAGGCCAATTTTGGGTGCCTCTCTATCTAGGCTCTCCGTCATTTCTTGTTTGCATTTATTTGTTGTTGTTTTGTAGCTGATGAAGGCCTCGTGACCCAAACGTCATTTGTTTTATTCTAGATCTAGTAGAAAAAAAATCCAGATCTGCGTTGAACGAGAAGCCGACCTAATTTAATGTTTTTCTTGTTTTCCTAATGTTTCGAAAATACAATGCGCACCCTGTAAACAGGACTTACCAGGAACTTTCACCAACGTCAGTGTCACATCAGATACAACAAATCTTTTGTACGAGTCAAGGTCTTTGTGGACAAACGGTGTCAAGGCTTTGTGGTTTCCAAAAAAAAAAAAAAATAAAAGGAAAGGAAAGAAAGCGGTGTAGTTTTATGTTTTTCCCCCTTTAAATAATTGTCACTTCCTGTTAGAAGCGGACTTAAGATTTTTACAATACCTCTATTCAAGTCACTCCATCATGGACACGGATCTCGAAAACAGCTCTGACGATTTTCCTATATATTTGACAGTTGATGTATATTGTTGAGAAAAGAATTACTAGCTCGTTGTCCACATTGGGAAAACTCTAGTTTGACCGTTATAATTTTTCAAAGTATAAAAAGCAATAGCGATCTATATTTTTATAGAACTAAAATTGCGCTAGAATACCTGAAAAAACACATTACACATATACCTACTTTGAGATCGTATTCTGCCATATTTCAGTATATACTCATTGTAGGATCCAATGTGTTATTTAAAGAAAGAGTCTAGTCTTAATAATTGGCAGTGTCTTAGTGAAAGTAGAATCCAGTCTAGTTAGTGTGTGGCGAACAGCATGTAAGTACCTTCAAATCGACGAGGAAGTAAAGCCATGATGAAAACCTCCATCTCTGTCATCTGTATACATGGGAATGCAAATTGGCATCTTGTGCTTTTTCGGGCTAGATGTCAATCCGGTCAATCCGTTTATTGTAAATATAAGCCTAACAGAAATTAATGGACACATTTTTTTTCTATTTACAGATGACACGTTTACAAAAAAAATATAATATTGTTTTAAGGCATTTTGAACTTTCAATAATGTGGCAGTTGGCAAAGTACTGTATATTACCTCTTTTAATAATTTACGAGTGTTAATACATTAAAAATGTTAACTTATGTTCATACTTCGTTTATTTAATCCATAAAATGAGTGTATTTCTTTAGAGGTCGTAAATTCACTTGCACTTTGACTGTCAACAAAATATAATTTCCTTCTTCGAAGAGTGTGATATTGACATTCACAGCTGGGAGGCAGTAGCTCTCGATCGCTCCTCGTGGCGTAAAGCTGTGGGTCTCGGAGTCTCAAGATTCGAAGCAAGAAGAGTAGCCAGGGTGAAAGAGCGCCGAACCAACAAAAAGCTGAGAGAGAAGAAGTAGGTATATCTGCTAATGACCAAACCTACCCACGGGCACGACATGGCCTAAAGTGCGCCGATGTGCCAAAAAAACTAAAAACTCAAACTCAAACCCAAACCCACCCATCTGACGTTGCGGCCGGACTTTTAAAGCGAGGATTGGACTTTACAGTCAACTTCGAGTTCATAGTATATGAGAAATGTGCTCATCTTCGACCACGAAGGAGGAGCTATATATGATTGCGTTATAAATCCTCTGCAGTCAGACCAAATACCTACATAGGTCGTAATCATCTTCTTTTTTTGAAGTAACGTCTGTATTATATAAGATAAGTCTAATAAGCTTGTGGAAGGGAACAATATATATGTATCCAAAATACGAGGGGAAAAAGATGTTACAATATTAACATTTAGTGGTGTCTGTCAGGGGGAGGTATGGCGAGAATGAATGTTAGTTTGATAGTTTGGTATGATTGTTATATCCCTTTGTTATGAATGCGAAGTGTTGCATGTGTTGAGAACTGAATGATTTAGTCTTCTTTGAATGTCCGACAGAGTGTGTTAGGTCAGTAATGTCTTGCTCCCGGTCCAGGAAGATTGGACGTTTGCTTCCTGGACTGGTGTTTGTTTATTAATATTTATTGTGCATTATTTGAGCTTTATTGGATATTAAAATCATCATCATCATCATCATTCCTTTGAGTTCCTCATGGAACATAGGGCCTCGGGATATTAAAATACCATTGTTATATTCTTGGAGATCTGGATTTGGAGTTGATGTGTATTGAAGTATAATTGTTCTTAGTTGTAATATTTAAGAATTGAAGAATTTAAGAATCAAGTAATATTTGTTCATAAAAGTGAAACCCCTAGTGAGCCAAGTTAAGAAACACAAGAACAAGAGCCAAGCGTATAAATTGAACCCTGACAGTGTCATTGCGACGCATTAACCTAATTATACATAATCTATAAAAATCTAAGAGAGAAAAAAAAATTGAGGGATAGAGAGAACGAGAAGAGTGAAAGAGAAAGCAGCGAGAGAGAGAGAGAGAGAGAGAGAGGGGGGGACAGAATGATAGAATAAGTAAACACGAATTCTCTTATAAAAGGAAATAAGTCTTTAATAAACAAAATGTAAGTTATAAATATTCAAACAGCCTCCGTGGCTACTGTTGTTTCTCGACCTTCCCCACGACCGCCCCAACGTCCTCCTGGGCCACCATTTCCTCCCCAACGACCGGGGCCCCTACGTCGCACACAGACACCAGGAGACGCCACTGTCACTTGTTCCGCTCTATCACAGTTGGCTGCCTTCAAGGTGCACTCGCTGGAGTATGTGATCCTATCCGAGCCACACACAGGGCTGAAAGTACAGGGGCAGTTCTTATCACATGGTACAGCTGGCGGAGCTGGCTGGGCGATGGCTGTTGATGAAAAAAACAAGTTTTCTTTTAGTATTGCTCCCAAAATATTTGTATACTTAATTATGATATTTTAAATTTGAGCCCCGGTGAACAATAATTTCGTCTGCGTTTTGAGTAGCAATATATATAGGTCAATGTTTTCGTAGCCACATAAATTTCATGTACTGTGCTGTTACTTAATTTCACAGAAAACAAGATTTATTCTTTTCATTGTAATAGTGCACGATAGATAGATAGATAGATAGATAGATAGATAGATAGATAGATAGATAGATAGATAGATAGATAGATATATAGATAGATAGATAGATAGATAAATAGATAGATAGATAGATAGACAGATAGATAGACAGATAGATAGATAGATATATAGATAGGTAGATAGATAGATAGATAGATAGATAGATAGATAATAGATAGATAGATAGATAGATAGATAGATAGATAGATAGATAGATAGATAGATAGACAGATAGATAGATAGATAGATAGATAGATAGATCGATAGATAGATAGATAGATAGATATAGATAGATAGATAGATAGATAGATAGATAGATAGATAGATAGATAGATAGATAGATAGATAGATAGATGGGGGCTCGAGGTTCGGTCCCCGACTCGGGTAGAATTGTGTTTACTGAGCGCCTAAAGCCAGCACGGAAAACCAACTCCTAGATACCCCCTCCCTCCCACTGGTCCACAAATGAGATTGGACCAAAGCGCTCTGAGCATGCTATAAGCATGAAAGTAGCGCTATTTAAAAGCTATAATAAATTAATAGATAGATAGATAGATAGATAGATAGATAGATAGATAGATAGATAGATAGATAGATAGATAGATAGATAGATAGATAGATAGATAGATAGATAGATAGATAGATAAATAGATAGATATATAGATAGATAGATACGATTAAAATAATAATTTTCTAAAAAATTACATATTTTACCATTGATAATTAAGTTTATTATCACAACGGCCAAGATTGGCCAGACTAATTTACTGTTGGTCATAATGTTGAATTTAATTCTCTGAAATGTAGAAGACCAAATATAGTATTAGTAGTTTAAAAAGAAGGATTACGAAAAACGCAAAATTAGTATTGCAGTCACTATTACACAAAATAGAGCAGTGAGATTCATAACAAAAGAATATTCACTAGAGTAACACCTTTAGTAAAATCACTAAATTTAGAAAGCCTTCAGCACAGAAGGCTCAAAAGTAAAGTAGCAATCATACATAAAACACTGAACCATAATCTTCAAATACAAAAACAAAATTTAATAAAATACTCTGAAAGACACAAAAATAACTACATATTTCCTATCCCATATGCTAGGACAAATTTGTACAAACACTCCTTCTTCCCTAGTGCTATTAGAGCATCGAATGGGTTGCCTGAGCTAGCCAGGAAAACCAGTGACTTGGCAGAATTTAAGTCATTGGTTAATATGCATGACTAAATGCATGAAGCGTAGGACGTAATCATCTTCTTTTTTGAAGTAACGTCTGTATTATATAAGATAAGATTAAAACTGTTCTCAATTATAATTATTAGTATTCTCTTCTTTCCTGTTTCCAAACATTGTCCTTAAGGAAACAGTTCGTACATTCTGAGTATTTAGCTTATTTTTTTAAAAAGCGGTGACGTACTAGTTAATTACTCCAGTAGTTCGTGGAACATCTACTAAAGCCTCGCGGAACACTAGGGTTCCGAGGAACACAGTTTGAGAAACACTGCTTTAGATCAAGCTCCATAATTCTTTAGAATTGACAGTTCTTTTTGGTTCAGTTTTGTTCGTTCGCATTGCCCTTAGTTCGATATATCTTCAGTTGTGAGCAGTCACGGATTTAAATCATTAGAGACCCCCTGTTTACTTATTATACCCCCCCAGCCCTATTTTGACAGCTATTATCTTTATTCATATTGTGGTTATCACATCACATATTGTACATTTGTACATTTTCCTACTTTTTATTTTCATTGTATATTTTTTAATTTATTGTTAGTTACGGCGGTGATGACCTGAACAACATAACTATTGCCGTAAATCAAGGGGCTAAATCCAGTGATAGAATTAAGTTACAATCGTTGTGGTTTAGTTATTGTTTTCGAAAGCCTGGCCTTAAAAATCCATAGAAAAATGCCTTTTTCTTATCTTATCTTATCTCATATAATACAGACGTTACTTTAAAATAGAAGAGGATTACGTCCTACGCGTCATGCATTCAGTCATGCATATTAACCAATGCCTTAAATTCTAATAATAATTTTAATAATAATCTAGTGAGTTTTTTATTTTTTATTTTACTTTAATACGGTCTTAGTTTCTGAGCTCTAACCGTGACAGACGGATGCATAAACGTACAAACAGCCAAAAACAAATATGACAAACAAAAATTTTAAATAATTGCAAAAAGGTTTTATCGTTTGTTGGTGAAGACAGGGACTTTCAACTTTAAACATGTAAGGTGTCTCTGAGTCTACCCAGCTGTAATGGGTACCTGATATAAGTAAGGGAAAGAACCGTTACTTACTGCCATGTAACTGAAAGTTACAATGTTTAGCTCCCTTTCTGTTATATAAAACAAATTAATTGTTTAATTATTGTTTCATTTTGTTTGGAATGAATCTTGCATTGTCATCGACTATGAATAATTGTGCAAACTTTTTAACAAAATTCGAAAATAGGAAGTGGGAGAAAAAACGTAATCAGGGGATTAAATCCATACATACATCCACATCTATCATTAAGTAGAATTTATTTCCTTTATTTCGAAAAAAAATTAATCACCAAAATTTATTTAACTTAGCCTATTTTTTTGTTGTTTTTTTTTTTCTATTTATTCATGTCATGTCAAGTTTAATGAATAATTGTGCAAAGTTTTAACTTGATCCGAGAATGGGAAATGAGATTAAAAATAAAACATGTACAGAGGGAGTTCTTATAAGGTTTGTAGAAAATGATGTTATTTTAGTGATCCATATCCCCACATCTATAGAGTAAAATGGCATCTAGTGTTTGGCTAATGTAACATCTTTTTTGTTCTTACCTATCAGAGGGAACAGTCCTTAAACTCGCTCAGGTAAATACTCTATTACTTCAAGACGGTCTACCTTTTTATAGCTACCTTGAACGTGAATCTTATTTATTCATATCTCAGATGTTTTCATAAAAAAATTATTTCATAAAAGCCCACGTTAGTTTTGCAATTAGTATGCAAATTAAATCATAACGGATTGCACGCCCAGTTGAGAAGCAGTCAAAACATCAGGCAAAACGTCATCGGTTGTATATCGTGATGTAGCTAAATCTCATACATACATTTACAGAGATTTGAGTTATGGCACTAGTTCTTTCCCTTGTTTAAGTCTAGAGTACACAGCCGCTTTATTTTGGGCGTTCCTAGCAAGTAAAATTTAAACAACACAAATTCAAAAGGCGCCTGAAACATATAATTACTGCAGAGGTTCTCAAACCTTTTTTTGAAATGGCAACCATTTAATATATTTAAAACTTGCTACGGACCCCTAAGTGAAAAAGCTATATAAATGCGTAATATATATATGTAACAAATGTAAAAAAATACAACAGTATTTTATTGAAGTAGTCTTTATTGAGAGTATAGCACTTGGTTAATCTCAACAAAGACAGAAAAGTTACATTCCTCCAACGGGTTACAGACCACATAGAATTAGAAGGCAATTAAAAAGCAGACATATTGGCATAAAATGGGACAATGAGTAAACAATTTAAAGTCCCTCTCTTCCCGAAAAAAATACATATGAATCTTTATGAGCGACGATTTCTTTAGATTTAACTGTGTGAGAAAAGTATCTGTTATCATCTTATCTTATCTTATATAATACAGACGTTACTTCAAAAAAGAAGATGATTACGTCCTACGCGTCATGCATTTTGTCTTGCATGTTAACTTAAATTGGGCTACGGCTGGCTCAGGCAACCCATTCCATGCTCTAATAGCACTAGGGAAGAAGAAGCATTTATGCATTTTTGCCCTAGCATATGGACGACCATTTTATCTGAATAGTGCCACTTTGCGTTGATCACCAAAAGCTCCCTTTCAACATTCGCAATATGCCCCAAAATTGAAATAAGAGAATCATAATAATAATAATAATAATAATAATCTTTATTGTCTGTATGGTATGAATGATCTTGAGGAATTACAGTGCTCGGTGTATTATTTTGGAACAGGCTTGAATCTAGGGCGATGTGCTAATGAACTAGGTGTTATAACAACTTGTCATCTCTCTGTTATTTATGAGTGATGGTTTTATGTTTGAACCAGAAGAGATGAAGGAAGGAATTATGAACCAGAAGAATGAAGGAATGAATCATGAACCAGAAGAATGAAGGAATGAATTATGAACCAGAAGATATGAAAGAATGAATTATGAACCAGAAGAATGAAGGAATGAATTATGAACCAGAAGATATGAAAGAATGAATTATGAACCAGAAGATATGAAAGAATGAATTATGAACCAGAAGATATGAAAGAATGAATTATGAACCAAAAAATATGAAGGAATGAATTATGAACCAGAAGAATGAAGGAATAAATTATGAACCAGAATGCATGAATGAATAAATTATGAAACAGATGATATGATTAAGGAATGTATTATAAACCAGAGAATATGAATATCTTATAATTTAAGAAAGAAATTCTAAATGAAGAGTGTAGAACAAGAGTTGAGTAAACATTTTATTTATAATACAAAATGTGTGTAATAAAAAGGAGTGATATCAAATCGCATAATTAATGTTTCATGAAGAAAATATGCTGGTTTACATTATTTTTTCTTCTTATCTTATATAATACAGACGTTACTTCAAAAAAAGAAGATAATTACGTCCTACGCGTCGTGCATTCATATTAACCAATAACTTAAATTCTGCCAAGGCACTGGTTTTCCTGGCTAGCTCAGGCAACCCATTCCATGCTCTAATAGAACTAGGGAAGAAGGAGTATTTGTACAAATTTGTCCTAGCATATGGGATAGGAAATATGTAGTTATTTTTTGTGTCTTTCTGAGTATTTTATTAAATTTTGTTTTTGTATTTGAAGATTATGGTTCAGTGTTTTATATATAATTGCTACTTTACTTTTAAGTCTTCTATCCTGAAGGCTTTCTAAATTTAGTGATTTTACTAAAGGTGTTACTTCATACTGTATACCCAAATTTTATAGTGAAACTTAATTGATTTTAGAACATTGCTGGCATATATTAAGTGTGACAGAATATACATTCTTCTCTGCGAAAAATTATCAGTGGATATGTTTTGATATATCATCACAGTCTCATAATTACCTAAGTTAGCTTTTTTTTTTACTAGTTGTTTTGTTTAATTTATTTGTGTGTGAATAGAGAGAGGGAGAGAGACACTCATATTAATCTAAATACATAAATAACTAAAATAAATAATATCTATAATAATAAAATTAATGTGAACAGTATATATATATATATATATATATATATATATATATATATATATATATATATATATATATAAATTCCCCTTTCAGACCTTGTGGTCTATGGGGCAGATGATGTAGAGGTCATCTGATTCTGTAGCCTAAGGTTAACGAGAGTGTCATGTGGCCAGCACAACGATGGGGGGGGGGGGGGGGGAATTGGAAAATACCCCCATGCCCCCACTTGAGGGGGGGGGCCCTAAATGAATGTTCGAATTTTTTTTTATTAAATAATAAATATTATGACATTATCTCAAGCCATGATGTAGAATGTCAAAATGCAGAGAGGCTCCTAAAGAGGCCAAGCCATCTAGGCCCCCAAATCCCTTGCTACGCCACTGTTTGGGTACAAGCGTAATAGATCTGTCAGCGAATATTTTGTAGATGAGTATATTATGTTGATAAGTGTAAATATTTTCAAGAAATTTTTATGTTGCTTCTTTTTCAAGTTTGGTTTGTTATGTTTTACTTGTTCCTTCAAAATTGAAGTTTATTATATCCTGGCCAAGACATTCCGCTGGACGGCGTTGGCTTGGGGTGGCTGCCTGAAAAATCAGGAGCTGGCGACCCTGAGGCAGTTTAAAGCACCCAGTGCTACACCCTCGCAGAACCTGAGAGGCCGCTGACCCCAAACTGTATCGGCACTGATGTTCCTTTGGATACATCAGCTGATGTGTGGGCGACATCGTTCCGACCACAGATAATGTCCAGGCATTCATCCCATTTCCATGAGATGATCCATGGTCGCTTCGCGACTGAAGGATGCCATAGTAGTAGTAGCCCTATTTATGTACAGTTGTTTTGTTGCTGTTGTTTTTTTGTCTGATACATGCAAATTTTCCCATGGTGTCTATTTTAGAAATTCAGGACGATTCCTGTGAATTAAAACGTATTACGTCCTAGCCTAGACAGGACGTCAGGGCTTGGCTTACAGCTCAGCAGCAAAAAGCTGGCTAGAACATAGAGTACGCTGGAACTTGCCTTGGCTTCGCTTCGAGTTGTGTTTACTGAGCGCCTAAAGGCAGCACGGAAAACCTTCTCCCAGATACTGGTCCACAAATGAGATTGGGACCTTAGCGCATTGAGCTTGTTATAAGCGTGAAAGTAGCGCTATATAAAAGCTTAAATTATTTTTTTTAGAAGAAGAAGAGCTGCGAGCTGATTTTGAGCTCAGGACCATCGTAACGATAGTTCTAAGCGCATAGCACACGACCAATCTTAAGCTGAGTGCTTTCATAGACACATTTCATTACTCAACAACAACAACAAAAATATGAACACCATAATAGAGATAATACAATGCATTTACATTTATTGATGTTTTACAGATTTTTATTTTGTCTTATAGGTGTTTTGTGTGTGTATGTGTGTGTGTTCAGCTCATAGACATCTTGCAAAACTTTATTTCTCTTCTGCAGCTGTTGAACCCTGGTTTCCACCTCGGCCACCTCTTCGCCAGCCTCCATGGCTGTGACGGCCGCCTCGGGTGCACACTCCAGTGGACTCCACCGTGACGGGGTTAGCGCGATCACAGTTGGCCGCCTTCAGGGTGCATTCACTGGAGTAGGTTATCCTGTCAGAGCCACACACTGGGTTGAAGGTACAGGGGCAGTTTCTGTCACACGGCCTCGTTGTGGACTGGGCCTCGGCTGAAGTGAAGTAAAAACAAGAAAAACATAAAAAATACTTTAAAAAAACACAATAAAACATAGCTTCTAGTTGTGTAATGCTATCAAGTAGTTGAGATCATTCATGAAATTTAATTTGTAATGGATCTAGATATTTGACCAACAAAAAAAACAACCCTCTAAATCTTTGCGAATAGAAATACTTTTAACAATTGTTTTGTTAAGAGCTGTTTCATGCTTTTAGCTTTCTTAATACGCTATGATCCTAAAACTTATCTGGACCACTTGGGAAAATAGAGGGGGGGGGGGGGGGGAAGAGAAGAAAGAATAGCATATCTGGGGAATTTTACAGTAATCACTTTTTTAAAGCAATTTAAAGAAAATAAAAAGGGGGGGGGGAACAACCTGAATTTGAACATGGATCACTTTTCCTGATGCCGACACACGAACCACTCTGCTAGTGAGGTGATTATGAAAATAGGTGATTTTATAGTTATCTATTGTTTGTTTCAAACTTATTTTAAAGCGGCGACCTACAAAGGGGACTTATTCAGCTAATACCATCACTTCAGTGAATAAAGGGGACTTATTATTCTAATACCATCACTTCGGTGAAGTACAATTTCTCTCCCTTGTTTAAGAAACTAAACAAAATAATTAACTAAAAAAAAATAAATAATTGTGCAAAATGTTCAATTCGACACGAGATTGATTGCCGAAGAAATAACAACCTTTATACCAGACAGACAGAGTGAGTGAGTTGAAAGATGATATTTGTTGGCCTCCTTCAGTCGTAGAACGACTATGGTACATCTCAGAGCACACTTCCTCATGTGGCTGTGGAGCCCTAATTTGGAGAGACACTTACGTCCACAAATATCGCAGGTTATGGTGGCTTTTGCTTCGGTGGTAGAGGAGCCAGCCATTTTTTTCGCATTGTACGTTTTTCTTCCAGAGCTGAGGCCCATGATTTTTTCACTGTCCATAGCTTTCTTAATCACCTGTCTCTCTCTCCATCTGGTGCGGTCTAGAGCTATGTCTTCCCAATGGTCAGTATTGATGTTCACTGATTTGAGGTCCCGTTTTATTACATCTATGTAACGGAGGTGGGGGCGACCAGTTTTTCTTGAGCCAGTCGCGAGTTGCCCGTAGATAATGACTTTCGGGATGCGATTGTCATCCATCCGGCGTACATGTCCAAGCCAGCGCAAGCGGCGTTGTCTGAGGGCTGTAAAGATGCTGGGAATACTTTTCGCGCAAGGATCTCAGTATTGCACACTTTTTCTTTCCATGTGATTTTCAAGATCCTACGGAGACATCTCAAATAGAATGAGTTCAGTTTTCTCTCTTGCTTTGCGTAGGTGGTCCATGAATCACTGCCATACAGTAGCGTACTCATTGTTGATAGTAGCTTTGTAATAATGATATTTAAAAAAGTCGCTGTATAATGTTAAAAATGTCATCCCCCTTCCCGAAATTAAAAGCTTTGTTATTTAATTATTTTATCAAAAGCAGGGGAGACAACATTTAAGGAGTATAGCCAACTGAACGCAACAAAATGTATTTGCTATAATGCAGCTATCATGAAAGGAAAAACATTTTATTTAGATATTTAACGGTAAGTTGTAGGTTAATTGATAATTTGATATGATGAGAGATAAATAATTAATTATACCAAAAATAGATTTCAAAACGCAATAAGTTTGTAATAACCTGGTAAACGAATCGAAACAAATACAGAAATCAAATCAAAATTTACATTCCCCTACCAGACAGCAACCTTTAATTGTAAACAATATTACCTTTACTTTCAAAGGCATCATCAGAGTTCGAATTGTAATATACCGTCACGATGACTCTTTATTAACTCTATTGCGTTGTTCTCTCAATAGTCTAGTTAAGAAGGCCCATACTGGACACGGACCGAAGGTTTGATCCGCGCTCTCTGTGGAGCTCAGTCAAACCACATCTTCCTCCAGATTTGACCTGCTTAAACTTATGGCGAGTAGTCTGTCTTTTCACAAAGCTTTTATCAACTCATTCTGTCTGGCGTAGAACCTGATAACGTTATTTCTATCACTTCCCATTTTCGGATCAAGTTGAAACTTTGCACAAGTATTCATTGTCGATGACAACATATAAATCAAGTTTTAAAAAGTAACCAATTAGATAATTAATTAGTGGTAATTTATTATATTTCCTGTAGAACAAGGCAGGTACTTACTGCAGTATCGCTTAATCTCTAAACTTGGATTTTCATTATTATTTTTTTTTATTTTTTTTTTGGGGGGGGTGGGGGGGGTCGGTTTTCGTTTTCTTGTATTGCCTAAAGGTATGGCGATGCCTAAAGGTATGGCGATGCCTAAAGGTATGGCGATGCCTAAAGGTATGGCGATGCCTAAAGGTATGGCGATGCCCAAAGGTATGGCGATGCCTAAAGGTATGGCGATGCCTAAAGGTATGGCGATGCCTAAAGGTATGGCGATGCCTAAAGGTATGGCGATGCCTAAAGGTATGGCGATGCCTAAAGGTATGGCGATGCCTAAAGGTATGGCGATGCCCAAAGGTATGGCGATGCCTAAAGGTATGGCGATGCCTAAAGGTATGGCGATGCCTAAAGGTATGGCGATGCCTAAAGGTATGGCGATGCCCAAAGGTATGGCGATGCCCAAAGGTATGGCGATGCCTAAAGGTATGGCGATGCGTAAGGGTATGGCGATGCCTAAAGGTATGGCGATGCCTAAAGGTATGGCGATGCCTAAAGGTATGGCGATGCCTAAAGGTATGGCGATGCCTAAAGGTATGGCGATGCGTAAGGGTATGGCGATGCCTAATGGTATGGCGATGCCTAAAGGTATGGCGATGCCTAAAGGTATGGCGATGCCTAAAGGTATGGCGATGCGTAAGGGTATGGCGATGCCTAATGGTATGGCGATGCCTAAAGGTATGGCGATGCCTAAAGGTATGGCGATGCCTAAAGGTATGGCGATGCGTAAGGGTATGGCGATGCCTAAAGGTATGGCGATGCGTAAGGGTATGGCGATGCCTAAAGGTATGGCGATGCCTTAAGGTATGGCGATGCGTAAGGGTATGGCGATGCCTAAAGGTATGGCGATGCCTAAAGGTATGGCGATGCCAATGGTGGTTGCGGATTTTTCTTTATTTTTTGTTGATAAACGGTAAACCTGGGTGACAAATCCACCGTCTTGAAGGTCAAAATAGTTCTATTATAATGCTTGCCCTGGATGTGGCGAAATGTGTAGGTCACAGCTGGGGCTGCGCAGCCACGGGAAATACTGCATTCCTCACTAATCTTCGGACTCGAAAACAAGCCTTATTATTATTATGTTAGAATTATGTTATTATTATTATTATTATTATTATGTTAGAAACGAACGTGTATTCATTCTCTGGCGCTGCCAGGGTCGAGTTTAGCTAAAGAGAAACAAAATTCATCGTAGTCCCTTTAACAGTTTCCACTCAGGAATTTTCTGATGTTGTGGTAAGTCTGCAGCAGTACCGCCCTCTGACAGGCAACGAGGATGTTCCTAGAAATGCTAAGGGCCTTGAATGTGTCTGTGAGGTCGGTTGTTATTATTCCCTCGGTTGATATTACAATGGGGTATATTGTTATTTTGGACAATTTCCATAGATGCTTAATCTCCAAGCCCAGGTTCCCATATTTTCTTTGTTTTTCTCAGTTTTTCTTAAATTATGAGACAGTGGTACGGCGATGTCGAGAATGGTAGCGTTTGTTTTTATATCGATGAGAAACAGATCAGGTCGATTAAAATCTACCGTTTTGTCGGTTAAGATAGGCCTGTCCCAGTACAGCAAATGATCCGTAGACTCGAGAACCTCTTGTGGTGTGTTTTTGTAATAAGGGAAGAGAATCCGTACCGATCAAATTATGTGTCAAAGCCAAGTGCTGGAGTATTCTCCCCCAATCCCCCCCACCCCCCACCTACCATAGCTATGCCAATGGTCTTAACCTCTTGCTGGACGACAGGGGATAGAGCGGAAACGGGGAATGGGAACAATAACACTTAAAAGACATCAGTATTCAGCTATGAGTCCAATACAATAGTAACACCTTTAGTAAGATCACTAAATTTAGAAAGCCTTCAGGACAGAAGGCTCAAAAGTAAAGTAGCAATCATACATAAAACACCGAACCATAATCTTCAAATACAAAAACAAAATTTAATAAAAATACTCTGAAAGACACAAAGATAAAGGCACATTCCTCGTCCCATATGCTAGGACAAATTTGTACAAATACTCCTTCTTCCCTAGTGCTATTAGAGCATGGAATGGGTTGCCTGAGCTAGCCAGGAAAACCAGTGACTTGGCAGAATTTAAGTCATTGGTTAATATGCATGACTAAATGCATGACGCGTAGGACGTAATCATCTTCTATTTTTTGAAGTAACGTCTGTATTATATAAGATAAGATAACTGATCACTTACCATTTAAACATAGGCTCAGAATTACTACGGCAGATAGTGTATAGACCAACACAGACATTGCCATTGTACTTCTTATGTAAATCTACAAAAATAGTATAATATAATAAGAATAGTATAATAACAAAAGGTGATATATCAATGAATAAATTTCAGAAACTAAATACATACGTGCTCTGAAAGATTTCCAATCTAACAATAACAACCTTACATAAAGAGTTTGTGTTATTACACAAACTCAGAGTTGTCCCCGGCACATGGGTAAGAAATATTTAAGCCATATTTCTTTTTGTTTGAAAAAAAATTGTAATATCGCAATGAACTAAAAACATACAATTTTCATGAAAATGTCAAGGTTTATGTATTTAAAAGAAAAAATAAGCTTATTGGCCAAACCAAGAAAACTCAACATCGACCGTTATATTAATTTAAAAATGTTTCATTATTGTAAAATTAATTTTGGCTTTTCATTCTTATAGGCCATAATGAGTTTTGTATGAATGAAATCTTTTGGCTTAAGTTACACCGCTGCTACACTAGACTTAAACATCTCTTCGTAAACACGCGAGATTTTTAACCCTTAAAGTGCTGAACTGTTTTACAATGAGTGCATACACAATTCTGATGTTTAGAGGCTAAACTACCATACGCGCTTTAAAAGTTAATGAATGACGGGGGCTAAAAAAATAATTTTCACACAATTTCTTATAGTCTTCGCATCAATGTTTCCAAAAGCAACTCTTGAAGATATCATCTCTCATGTTTCTCAAACGTATCCATCAACCGAACGAGGAATCGAGGTACTTATTAATAACTGGATTTCTGAACTCTCTGACAGGAAAATCAATCATAATTTAATTCAGAAAGGAGATCTTACTTAACTCTTTCTCTCCTAACTGACGATACCCAACATTGATTCCACCAGAATGTGGTAAATAGTTACGGAGAGAAAGAGTTAATTGATTCCGACACGAACCACTTTGTAGTCTTCTTCGTAAATGTACAAAGAGTTAAGTTAATTAAGACTCTTGGTGCTCTAGACCTTTGAAAGCTGGTCTGTCTGAACAAGCCTCTGCCAGGAAATGGTTCAAGCAGGTGTCAAGCAGATGTATATGTGTGTACATCCCTTTCACCGATTGCTCGTATCCCACGACGCTCAGTTTCAAAGTGAGGTCAAAGGTCGAGCACACCGGGGGAGCTCCCCCATATTCCTTTTCTGTGCCACGTCAGCCTTAAGGGTGATCGCAATAAAAGATGGCCCCTTGAGTGGCGGGTGCGTAAATGGTGTCATGCTTGACAAGAGGCCGCGGGAAATCTGTTATAAGTTATACAACGGTTTGATGACCAGCTTAGGCACCAACTTACTTCATCTGACCAAGAAGAGAGCACCTGGATGCAAGCGGCTTCGAACGAGACAGATGGAGATCACTTACAAAGGCCGCGAGATACACAGTTCAGACCAAATGAAAATCCACTGCCGAGGACAGACCTGGGCTGCGAAAAGAAATTCTCAATTGACCACAGACGAACAATATCTGCAAAATGTCGCAAAATATAATAGGCGGCTGTTGGGGGGTTATGTATCCGCATGAAATACAGCACTCCTCCGTAACCTTATAGTTATCATACTTTGATAAATATCAGTCTAACGAATACTACAAAACACCCTTCAGTGTTAAATCTTTTGAATCTATCAGTAATTTAAATTACTAAACATTTCGAAATACAAGGCATCTATCAGAAAACTAAACTTTAATTTCATTAGGCCTACGTTAAAATTGCAGTATATGTCATGAAAATAATTTTAGTAAACTGGTCAACCGGCAGTGTAGCATACGCCTCTATTTTGCAGGGCCGGCCTTAGGTGACCGCAGTGGGCTCCGCACTTATGCGACCGAAGTGGGCCCCGCACTTTCATAGGACCCGCGCTAATTCTAGGTGTATAAATTATTAAATTAAACCAGTTTATAACTTAAAACAGATTTCCCGCGGCCTCTTGTCAATTTACCAGAAGCTCCTGAAAATCTCATGAAATTGCAAAATATAAAAAAAGTCCTGGAAATAAACGGAAATTATAAAAAATCTTTAGAAAACTCATACGAATCTCCTGAAATATATACACAAAATTGTCATTTTGGGGTGTCATTCAATAAGGAATATGCCAATCCTACGCGCAATAATTTTGGAATCTGGTGAAAGAAGCTTCTCGCGCCTCAAACTAATGAAAAATTACTTTAGTTCAACAATTTTCGTAGATAGATTGAAACATGTGTTAATTCTTGCTACTGTATGATCTCGCTACACGTAAGGCTCGTAAAGTTCGTGGGATAACTCTATCCGCAGAAACAAAAGAGTGATCTTTCCTTTATTACTTCTTCTCGTCCTAAGAATAGAATACTATAGATAGATAGGTAAATAAGATGTTACCACACAACCTCACTGTGAAGCACAATACAATAACGAAATAAAACAATGAATTCACAGTGTTATTTATAATAGCAAATGTGTGTGATAAAAAAGGTAATTATTAATGTTTTTGGAAGAAGTTTTCCTGTTCTATTAATTTTGTTTTCCCGTTCCTTTTACCTACTTATTGTGGTAAAGAGTTATTACTTATAGATCTAGGAAATTGCAGTAAGTATCTAAGATCAGCAGGGCCGGCCTTAGGCCGAATTAACCAATGGGCCTCCTTCACCAATCGTAAACAAACAACATTTAGCCACGTGATTCTCTATCTCTTCTATACAAATTACGTAAAACACACAGGCTGTCACGTGATACGTTTTTTCTTTTCGATGTTTTATCAATATTATCACGTAGCTGAATGTTGTTTATTTACGATTAGTGAATGAAGTCCATTGCTCCAATGTAGTCCTGCGCTTGGAAGAGACCTAGTAATTTAAATTAAACATAGCACTATCAGTCATGGCTCTTTTCACAGGCTTTTAAAGTTGCAGAACTTAAAGGGTTAACATATTTGGTGTAGGCCTATCTTGTGATTGAATTGACCTAACTTTAATTAACCCATTGGCACCTATTGCGTTTGAGCTGCTTCCGATGCATGCTGTTTAACAAATGTTGGTATAATTATCTAATTAATAGTAATGGTTGTCATTGTAAACAAAAATTTGTTCTTTTGTTTTAGTTTTCTTTGTTAATTTGTTTTTCTTTGTTTGGTTGATTCTGTTTGTTTGTTAGACAGACACTCGCTCAGACTCTCAAATTGATCTACATTATCTACTATTCATTTGTGGATGAGTGGTAAAGCTCTTGGCCTCTGATTTGGGGGGTCCTAGGGGTTTGAATCCTGGTGAAGACTGGGATTTTTAATTTCGGGATCTTTGGGCGCCTCTGAGTCTACCCAGCTCTAATGGGTACCTGACATTAGTTAGGGAAAAGTAAAGGCTGTTGGTCGTTGTGCTGGTCACATGACACCCTCTATAACCGTAGGCCACAGAATCAGATGACCTTTACATCATCTGCCCTATAGACCACAAGGTCTGAAAAGGGAACTTCATTTATTTGTTCTGTAATTCTCAGAGTTCTTTTGTAAATATGTAGGCTACACTTAACCTCTATTTGTCCAAGGTCATGAATGATGTGTGCACAGCTATTAATAATTGCATTACGTTCAAAATGCTTGGTATTTTCCCCTATATCTGTGGGTTTTTTTTGTTTTTTTTGGTCATGTTTTAATTGCAAATAACTTTAATTGCTAAATTTATTTTTTTTATAAATTTAAAATTAAAAAAAGTAATTTAAGAAAAAAAAATTTCCACTTACCATTCAAAATTTCTTAATTTTATAACAATTGCATTAAAAATTGTTTAAAAAACATTGTCCATGAATTTTCAGGTTTTTTTGTTTTGTTTTGTTTTGATTGTACAAGCCAAAAAAAAAAAAAAAACTTGAAAGAAACTTTTTTGAATATCAAACATAATAAATTTATTACCACTATTTAATTAACTAATTGTTTAGTTGTATTTTTTTTTTTTAGTTTCTTTTTTTTTTTTTTTTTTTTTTTTTAGGAAAAATGAAAATTTTGAAAAATTTCAACTTGCTCCGAGATTGGGAAGTGGAAGAAATAACGAGTTCCAAATTTGTACCAGACAGACAGACACACAGACAGATTGTGTTGATATAATGGCTTTATATTTTTTGTAAAAACAGGGAGGATAAAAACGCAACATTTAAAACATTTTTTTTTCATGGAAATGTTTTTCAGAGATGTAGATCAATATTATTACATTAGGTTGTCTATTCCGGAAGTGGTAATGGATGTAAGCACTCCACTACCTATAAAATGCTTCCTAATGGCATGCGTCTCAAATAGCCTCTGACAACCAGTCCAACTCCTGGCCTTCACATGTGGCTCAGATATTGAGTCCGGCGGAACTGTTTTTCTCTAAAAGGAGGAAGGAGAATCTTTCCAAGGCAAAAGACAGAGAGGAAATGGAGAAGGACGTTGAACGGATCTTGTGTGGTGCCCCAAATAGTCCAACAGGCTAGGTGAAGGTGTGGCTGAAGGAAATGTTACAAAATTACGATAATAAAATTAGGATTCCATCGTGCCCTGCGCTACATACACACAAAAGTAGGAATTTATTTTTAAAATTGACTTTAAACATAAGAGCTTTACTCAGAGTTTGGGTTATTTACACAAAACATACCCAGATTCTGTGTTTTTTTTGTTGTTGTTGTTTTTAACCAACAGACGTAGCGACTGAGTTATAAATGATGCCGACAAACAATGTAGTTCATGAATGGAATGTCCCATGACTTGAAATTAGAACAACTCCGTCTGTCTGTCTGTCTGGTAAAAGAGTGTACACGTTATTTCTCACACACCCATTCTCAGATCAAGCTGAAACTTCACACAATTATTTATTGACATAGACAAGACATGAGTTAATAAAACAAAGTAACCAATTAGACATTTAATTACTGGTAATTTATTATTTTGTTTAAAACCAACAAGGGAAACTAATACTACAGTATTCACATAAATGGCTACATTTGTTGGGTTTAGTCCCATTAAATTATTGTTAACGCTATTTCTCCCTTACGCATTCTCCGATCAAGTTAATCCTTTCCCTTACAAAAGTACTCTATTATTCAATTTATTATTGGTAATTTTTTTTTATATTGTGCGATATCGAATAGGGGAGATAATATTTAAATTATTGGTAAACATAGTTTTAAAGGTATGGTTCTTCTCCTTTGGATAAGTTTTATTTTTTGTGTTATTTATTTTAAAAGGATTTTTTTTTTTTTTAATTTTACTTTTCTGCATAATACGTATCCTGGTAACGACATTTAACAAACTAAAACAAACAATGATTCCATTCACAGGACTTTTCTGTAACTGTTTGGTGTTTGTATTTTCTTTAAGGAAGCTTGAGTCTATATAATTAAAGATGTGTACATCCGAACATATCGTACATTATTTAATTGTTAAATACGTCCTGGTTGAAACATGAACATTTTTATTATACGGAGTCTTAATTGGGGAAACAAACCACTAACGCAAAAAAAGAGGCGATTTATGTTAAAACAGAACGAATGAGAGTTGGCAGGATTTCGCGAAACAATACGTTAAAGGTCTCATTATACAGAACAGGCTACTGCAGTGGCGTAGCTAGGGTAGGTGGCAACCCCTTCTCTTCCTTGCCCCATTAATACAAATTGTAAGTCTTTTTTTTTTTTCATGGTATTCTTCTTTTTCTTTTTCAATTATTTTCAAATATTTTCAATTATTTTCAATTATTTTCAATGATTACACAAGAAGCTCATTAATTACGTTTTTTGGATCGGTGCTTAGTAATAATAATAATGATAAAAATAATAATATCAATAGTAACAAATTTTGTTTACCTTTAACGAAGCTCGACCCTGGCAGTGTCAGATAATGAGCATTGATTCAAAATAATAATAACTGACCTCAAAAACACATTCGAAGCTCTAAGCTCTACTAAGAGAACCTTCGTTGCCTGTCAGAGGAGAGTACTGTTGTGGATCTGCCATATTATCCAACGATTTCTCCGACAAAGGTCTGTACGATGTGCAACAAGCTATCGGTCTAAATTGCCCTCAGGTTATGATAGATAGATAGATGGATAGATGGATAGATAGATAGATAGATAGATAGATAGATAGATAGATAGATAGATAGATAGATAGATAGATAGATAGATAATAAGGCTAGTCTTCGAGTCCGAAGATTAGTGTGGAATGCAGTATTTCCCGTGGCTGCACAGTCCCAGCTGTGACCTACATATTTTGCCACATCCAGTGCAAGCATATATCATGGACATACGGTGGCAAGACCGCACTACAAACAGCGATGTCCTTACGAACGCCGGTATGGACAGTATAGAGATAGCTAGATTAGCGACAAATGAGCATCACATCATTTGCAGAGTATCTAATGATATTCTATTTAATTAGTTCACTAGAAATATTTTAAATGCCAAGCTGCTTTGGTCTATCTTCAAAGTTTGCCGTTTCTGTAGCGAGTGAGGTTTTACAGTTTAGGGCTTTTTGCTCCACGTCAAAACTTTTCCTATCTCAGCCGGACGATGGAACTGCCAGGGTGAAATTAAGCTAATGTATTAATGTTTTTTTTTTCTTCTAAATTGCTAGACTTTAAATACTAAAAAAAAATGTATGTCACCAGGGTTCTAACGATAAAAGGCTATTAGTTGTGTTTCACATGATCTATATTTCCTAAAGCCATGTTGGTATGGAGTAAGGACATTATGTTTGTCTAAGTGGTTTATGATGTTGCTACATATTATGTGTTCTATGATTTTACATGTGATGCTGGTAAGTGATACTGGTCTGTAGTTTCCTGGGTCTGATTTTTCTTCTTTTTTTAAATAGAGGGGTGACATTAACTTCTTTCCAGTCCCTTGGTACTCTGCCCTGGTTAAGAGATGCCTGAAAAAGTATTTTGAACACTGGTGCTAGCTCATTGATTAGTTCTTTGAGTAATCTAGCTGGAATACCATCAGGTCCAGATGCTTTATTAGATTTGATGTTAGCTAATAGTTTTTGGATTCCCTTTTCTTGTACTTCTATATCTCCTATGTTGTCTACTTGGTTCAAATTAAGTAATATGTCTTTGTCTCCTGGGGCTGAGAATGCTGATGCAAAGTATTTGTTTAGGATGTTTGCTTTAGTTCCATTTCATGTCTACGTAAGTAAGTTAGTTACTGCACATATTGCAAACTTCTTTGCGTACAGTTACACACCATTTTAATTAAGACTATCGATTATAGCCACGCGATCTATCTGACTGTACTAATTATCAGGGTGTACGAAAACATACATAGAAAGGGAGAAAAAGGATTTAGGTTAAAGTAGAATTACATTAAGCGATGCAAGGGTGAGGCAGAGAGAGAGAAGGAGAGGGCAGAGAGAGAGAAGGAGAGGGCAGAGAGAGAAGGAGAGGGCAGAGAGAGAAAGAAAAAAAACAGAGATAGACAACGACAGGCAGGGAGATGAGAGACACACACAAAAACGTACAAGAGAGAGAGAGTGAGAGAGAGAAAGACTGAAGAAGATGCAGACAGACGGAGAAACACACATACAGAGAGAGAGAGAGAGACTGAAGAAGATGCAGACAGACGGAGAAACACACATACAGAGAGGGTGAGAGAGAGAGAGAGACTGAAGAAGATGCAGACAGACGGAGAAACACATACAGAGAGAGAGACAACGACAGGCAGGGAGAAGAGAGAGACATAAATACGTACGAGAGAGAGAGAGAGAGAGAGGGAGAGAAATACTGAAGAAGAGGCAGACAGACGGAGAAACACACAGACAAAGAGAGAGAGAGAGAGAGGGGGGATGGCGGGATAGAGAGAAAAAAAAGTTGAAAGAGAGATGGAGAGAGAGACAGAGGGAAGGAGGCTGAGAGATAAAGAGAAACACACAGACAGATTTTGAGAGAGAAAGTCAGATAGAGAAAGAGACGGAGAGAGAGACTGAGATAAATATATACAAAGAGATACAGATCGTCAGAGAAAAATAAGAGACAGACAGAGAGACAGACAGTTAAAAAGTAAGAGAAAATAAACAAAAAGAAATAGTGTAGAAAAATGGCACATAAAGTCAGACATGTGTCTCATTGAAGGAGAACACTGGATCCGAACACCAAACCTTAAAGAAAAAACTGAAAAAACCTAGAACTGTGTTTTAATGTTCACGTTAAAAAATGCATACACATAATGGGAAAACATTCAACGTATTAACCACGTAGGTTTGGACGAAGCATTTAGGACATTCATAGGTCTCTACTTAAACACTTGTAAACATTTTAAGTCACGATTCTGATGACTTTGTTTTTTAATTTAGATCGCTTAAATGGATTTGGTACATTAAAAGAAAAAAATAAACAAACACCGAGTTCATTGCACTTGCGGAGATGGAAGATATGTGCTAGGATCCCTTCAGATAGGAAAATTGTTTTGACAGGCAGGTAGAGGGAAGCATTTAATGAGTTTAAACTCTAAAGTTTCAAGAGAGCTAGTCTCAACTCTTACAACAATTTACAATGATTACTTCATTGAAATTTACGGTGGCTGAGTGGTTTAGCGCCTGGCTTCCGATCCTGTCATCCCTGGTTCGAATCCTGGTGAAGGCTAGGATTTTGAATTCCCGTATTTTTCGGGAGTCTCTGAGTCCACCCAACTCTATTGGGTATCTGACTTAAGTTGGGGAAATTAAATGCGGTAGGTCGTTGTGCTGGCCACATGACACCATGCTCGACAACCGTTGGTTAAAGAAACAGATGACCTTAACATCATCTGCCCTATAGATCGCATGGTCTGAAAAAGAAAAATTTACTTATTTTTTTTACTTTACAAATTGACACTAAATTTTATTTTTATTTTAGCCGTTCTAAAGGGGTAAAAAAAAAAGGGCTAATCGTATTTGTGTAGTCTTTTCGTCAGACCGTCTGTCCGTCTGACTAGTTTACATTTCATAGAACGAAAGCGGCATTGTAATTATTATTTCGCAATCGTGTTTGTTTGTTTGTTTGTTTTACATGTATCGGATGTTCCTTCAGAGTTAAAGATAGTTTACTTCCTAGTCCAAACCTTCCGCAAGACGACGGGGGATGGGAGCGGTCAGGATTTGAGCCCTCGACCATCGATAAATTCGAACGACAGTCCAGCGCGCAAACCGTACGACCAGGCAATCATCCGACCATGTTTGTTCGTGATCAACAATAACAAAAACTTTGACTCGCATTTTTTACCAAAATACTAACCCACAGTGGCCGTCTGCGAGTTTAGGGGAATTCACAAACCAACTTTGGTATCTCTAGATTTATAATGAATTAGTAATAAGTCAGACATAATTGAGAACCATCGTAACAAACACAATCGATATTAGACTTGATTTGTTTTTTCAGTGGCCCGATTTCGATTCTTCCATTTTTTTTGTTTCTTTGTTTTCTTAGACTTTGTTAAGACAAAATGAAACGACCATTTCTTCTCTTGTCTGTGGTATGGCTGCTCATCATACAAGGTAAAATATGTATATTTTGGTAGCCAATTAAAGTCTGTAAATTCGATGGTTAAAACTGCTTGTAATTACCAACTTTGGCCTGCGCTAGCCTTATACTGTTTCAGAATACTGAAACAGTATAGGGCCTACATAGGCCTAAAATATATATAATTATTATTTTATATCATAATTTGTCTCGTGAAATGTGATCTCGAAAATCCCGGGTTCAAACTCTTCCCGCCGTAATCCTCCGCCATCATGTGGCAGGTTTGTTTGGCTGATATAATCCTTAATATAAAAGTAGGGAAGATGAAATCTCTACCTGGGACCATGATATGCTTTCCCCACCCCTCATAAGCTATACGTGAGGTGTACACAGGATGACATTCACCAGTAATCTCCTTTTTTTTTTGTTAAAGATACTAGAAATTACAAAGAAAAGTAAAGTTCCCCTTTTAGACCTTGCGATCTATGGGGCTGATGATGTAAAGGTCATCTGTTTCTGTGGCCCACGGTTAACGAACAGGACGTTATGTGGCCAGCAGAAAGCCCAACTGCCTTTACTTTTCCCTAACTAATTTCAGATACCCATTAGAGCTGGGTGGACTCAGGGGCGCCCTAAAGATCCCGAAAATAAAAATACCTGTCTTCACCGGGAATCGAACCCGGGGCCACCGGTTAGGAAGCCAAGTGCTTTACCATTTAGCCACCGCGCCTCCTACTATAAATTAAATCAGTATTAAAACCAACACTCACGTTATAATTTGGTTTAACAAAAATAAAAAAAAAAGAAAATTAAAGACCAAAGTAATCCTAAATGCTGCTGGTAAAATCATTGGCAAAAAACAAACCCCATTTGGGCAGTTGTTTGAGACAAACATCTATAAAAAAGCTAACAAGATCCTCGAAATAAAGAATCACCCTTTGTGTCAGGATTTTGTGATTTTACCATCACAAAAGAGATACAAGACACCGATAGCAAAGACAAACAGACACAAACACTCTTTTGTTCCCCTGGCAATCAAATCATTAAATAAGAACAATCTGGTATAAACTTTGTCACGTGTAAATTATGAGTGCGTCTGGTGTGAATGTACACTTTGGTTTCTTAGAGTTGTAATGTTTTTTTGTTTGGTGTAATGCACAAATTGTAAGACAAATTTCCCTATGGACAATAAAGATTATATTATTATTATTATTATAAAAAAATATCTCTTGTTCTATAGATTAAAAATACGCTAGACACAAATACATATACAAAACATGCATATTTAACATTCTTCTTTTAAGAAAAAAAATACAATGAATAAAAAACAAATGTGATCAAAACATTTCGCACCACAATCTCCCATGCGCCAAAACGGCTGCTCCAAAATAACCAACACGCCAAAACGGCTGCTCCAAAATAACCAACACGCCAAAACGGCTGCTCCAAAATGACCAACACGCCAAAACAGCTGGGACATTTTTTTTTTCTTCCATTTCCAATAATGGGATTAAGTTGAAACTTTGCATGTGACAAAATATAATTAGTTAATTAATTATTGGTGATTATAAATTTTGTTTGATATCGAAATAAGGGGGCTAAATACTACTTAATAAGAGATTTGGATGTATATATGGATTTTTTCCCTTTATTGCGTTTTGTCAATTTTTTTTTTTTCATTTCACTTACCTTCTCGGATTAAAGTCGATGACGATGCACGGAATCAATCCAAACAATTAACCGATTAGTTTATAAATTACCACTAATAAATAATTTTTCTTTGACATAGCAGAAAGGGAGCTAAGCCTTGCCATTTTCATATTAATTGCAGTGATTAGCGGTTCTGAACCTCAGATAAGCTTTTATGGTGTTTTTTTACATAATCTTTTTTGTTTAACTTGTTTCTTTTTTTTTTTAAATATTATAGCACTTCTTGTACGTTTTAACTCTTCTTCTTCAGAGTCTACAACAGATGCACAGGATGCCGATGACGACAGTCGATGTGAAGTCGGCTGTGACCTTGACACCAACGACCTAGTTTGCGGTTCGAACAACAAGACGTACCGGAACGAGTGCGAGCTGTACGCGGAGAACCGCTGCTATCGTCGCGCGAGCCCTTACCTGACTGTCGCCTACAACGAGGTTTGCACTCGGAGCAGAAGATGCAAAGACAGCTGCGAAAATAGCACGAAACCGGTCTGTGGCTCAAACCTCAAGACCTACCCCAGCGCTTGCCATCTGTACGCCGAAAACCTCTGTCTCCAACCGAAGAACCCAGTGTATATCGCGTACACTGCCGAATGCGCCAGAGGGCGCTGCCTGTTTGCTTGTTTGTACGTGTACGATCCAGTCTGCGGCTCCAATAAGAAAACGTACGCCAGCAGCTGTGAGTTATATTCCGAGAACTGTCGCCTGAGGCCGAACGGGCCGTTTGTCACAATCATCTATCCTGGGGAGTGCGATAAAACACCTTGCGATATCAAGTGCAGCATGGAGTACAAGCCAATTTGCGGAGACGATTCCATCACCTACTCTAATAAGTGCCACCTGGACGCTAAGAACGCTTGTAATGGACCCGATATTACGAGTGTCGAAGTGTCATACGAAGACGAGTGTTAATGGGCAAGGGTTCAAATCTTAAAAACGCAGTATGAGCTGTGAAAAAAAGCACAAATAAACACGACAAATGAGTTTTTTTTTTAGTTCTGACCTATTTTTCCCTTGTTTTTTTTTTCTTTGCAGTGAGCAGGGCCGCATTTGGCCGATTTTTAATGATTTCTCCAAAATGGGCCCCGCGCCTGGCAGGGGCCCAGCAATTTACATTTACCTTATCACTATCAAGGAGACAAGGTGGCTGTGTGGTTAAGCGCTTGTCTTTCAAAACTGGGGTCCCAGGTTCGAATCTCGGAGAAGAGTCGGATTTTTAATTTCGGGACTATTAAGGCCCCATGAGTCCACCAAAGGGTACCAAACATTAGGTGGGGAAAGTAAGATCTGAAAGGGGTATTTTACTTTACTGTTTCACTGTCAGTCCTGGCTCTTGTCACGGGCTTCTTAAGCTGTAAGACTTAAAGGGTCAACATATGTAGCGTATTGTACAATTGACGTAACTTTAATTATCCCACCTGGTGCCTATAGCGTTTGAGTTGCTTCCTATGACAATGTTGTGTTAGAAATGTTGAGACTATGATATAAGTTGTTATTGTAGAGGAGAAAAATGAAAAAAGGGGGGGGGTCAGCTTTAATGCATCTATTAAATTTGGCCCCCCGCATTTCGTATGTCCGGACCTGGCAGGGAGAAATCATTTCCAAAAAACTTGAGTAGAACCTTTTTAAAAGTGAAGCTACACAAATTAAAATACTGCTGTGTTAATTAACATGAAGCCTTAGTGTAAGTACATCACTGCATAGTTTTTATTCATGACTTGTTTACCAAATACAATTACTGAAAAATTTATTATTGTATGTATGTGAGGATATTAATAATCTGAGTACCCTGTGAAACACTGAAGTCTCCCAAGGTCTCACCAAACTAAACAAAATATGTTAATATATGCAAGCTTAATATAAACAAGCAAAATATAAAAACAAAATACTTTTAAAAAAAAAAAACTTATATAAGGAAAAACCGAAAAAAAATACTATAATACCTCTAAACACTGCAGGATTTATCTTCCTTTCTATATAAATATAACAAAATTAATTACCACTGATTAATTAACTAATATTTGTTTGTCGATTCATGTGTGGTCACCAACAACGAATATGTGTGCAACGTTTCCCCTTGATCAAAACTAGGAAGTGGGAGAAATAACGTGTATAAGATTTGTACCGGACAGACAAACTGACAGATTGACTTTATATAAGCTTTGTATGAACAAATAAAGGAAAATCAGATTAAATGAACTAGTAGAGCTACTCTAATGTGTCATTTACCTGAACATTAATGAAGTATATTTTAATAAAGGTTATATAAGTGAATAGGGACCTTCACAGACGTCCTGTCGTCATTGGCTTTCATACGGTCCTGCTCTTTATACTTAAACATACAGCAAGTCTTGTTTGTTGTGTGGATGGCGTTCGACAGGGTTTGAACCTTGGACAATCGAGACGACAGTTCAGAGTGACTCCAGAGTCCATCCCGTTCGACCAGGTATCCATTCAAACAAAACTGATATCATTCTTTTACAATGTACCTTAATAAGGCAAACGATCTATATATATAATTCTTTTCATGGCTCAAGAGTTTGGACCAGAATTAAAGGAAATATCACTCTTTTATTTCTGCAAGTCGGACTAGAATTACCCTACAAAAAAAAGAGGGGGGAAGAACAAGTAGCATTCACCCGTCACAAAATATCAGTGCCGGACTTAACCGTTGTGACCAATAAGTCATGGAAAGATCACTCTTTTTTATTTTTTCTACCTCAAGTAGTTTAAGCGGAGAAAAAAAGAGGAGGGAGGAAAACAAGTAATCTACTCTGTATTCACCCGTCACTAAATAGCAGGGCTGGACTCAACCGTTGTGGGGCCCTATGCGAAATGGATGTGGCGGGGCCAAGTTTGGGTAGGGATACGGATAATAAGTGAAAATTAAGAAATGTGTATTAGAAAATAAATTCGTCTTTGCATTTTATTCATTCTTTACTACCTAAAGAATTACTTTACGAGCTTCGGGTGTAGCGAAGCCATATAGTATATCATACAAATTCTGTTTCCTACATATATGTAGCTCAATAGCAAGAATTACTAAATATTTCAATCTATCCTCGAGAATTCTTCATTAATTTGAGGCGCGAGAAGCTTCTTTCACCAGATTACAAAATTACGGGCATTGCATAATCATAGCGCGTAGGATTGGCATTTTCCCTTTTAAATGACACCCCGAAATAACAAATATTTGTCTATATATTTCAGGAAAGTTTTTTTCTTTTAGTTTTCAAAAGATTTAATAATTTCCAGAGATTTCCATGACATTTTTCGTATATTTTGCAATATTAGGAGATTTCAAGGAGCTACTGGTAAATGAAGAGGCTGCGGGAATTCTGTTATAAATTTATAAAATGGTTTAATTTAATAATTTAAACACCTAGAATTAGCGCGGGTCCTTTGAAAGTGCGGAGCCCACTGCGGTCGCATAGGTTGCAGTGGCCTAAGGCCGGCCCTGCAAAATAACGGCGTATGCTACGCCGTGGGTCGACTAGTTTGTTTTTAAAGTAGCTGAAATGTATTATTGTTTTTTTAATTCCTTTCTCAAGCTATTACCCATGTACAAACTAGAGTTTGTCGCTCTGACAAATGTGTTAGCAGCCCATGCTTGTAAACATGTTTTGATTCCCTTATTGTGACTTAACCCTTAAAACGCGTGTGGTAGTTTAGCCTCTTAAACATCATAATTGTGTATGCACTCATTGTAAAACAGTTCAGCACTTTAAGGGTTAAAACCTTGTTTTTAATTAACAAAACTAATGCTCATTTTTTTTCGTTTTGTTTCGTCCCTTGTTTCTGTGACATGTTTTTAAGGCTATTCATTGGTTTCCTTTATTTGCATAGTAAACAGTCCATGAAGCGAGCATTCCGCTTTAATCGTACCTTATTATTGTGCGCTTTATTAACTAAGTCAAAAGATTAATAGTTGGGACCGCATGTCTCTTGTAGCTATGTCATTGTATTTTCTGATTTCAAGCGCTTACACTCTTCTTCTAAAAGCTTAAAAAATTACATTTTTTATGTGAAAGACTAAAAGAATATGGGAACCTGGATTGCTACCAAAGCCATGTTGCTTATTATGGTTTCGTGCTTACAAGGTAAATGTTGTTATTACATTAATTGTTTTATAAAAGTAGCCAGTAATTAAGTCAAAATAAATTTGGAATTTTTTTTTAATCTTCCATATCAATTTTGATAGCAAGTGCAGTATTTAGCCTGGGTACGTAGATCCATCTGCGACCTACTTATTTTGCCTTAATTGACCACGATAACCGTTTTATCGAGAGTGGTTAGTGAACTAGGGGTGATGGATACATGATGTGTACATAAGAAACAAATATAAAGACTTTCTACAGAACTTTTGGCTAAATCTTCCTACTTTTAGTTTAAGAAAGAAAGAGAGACCGAGAAAGATAGCGATAAATATAAATATAGCCTAGATAGATAGATAGATAGATAGATAGATAGATAGGTAGATAGATAGATAGATAGATAGATAGATAGATAGATAGATAGATAGATAGATAGATAGATAGATGGTATCTGGTCAATTGTTCGCGCGTCAATTGTTTGCGCGTCAATTGTTCCCCCGTCATTTCATCCCCGGTCACTTTATTCCCCGGTCATTTCATTCCCCGGTCACGTCATCACCAATTAAATATTTTATATATAAATATGATTATGTAGAATGATCAAAGGCCTAGGTGTCACACAAGTAGAGGGAATATTTTGAGAGAGAAGTGCGATTACAATAAATATGATAGATATAGATAGATTGATCAGAAGATAGATAGATAGATAGATAGATAGATAGATAGATAGATAGATAGATAGATAGATAGATAGATAGATAGATAGATAGATAGATAGATAGATCAGAAGATAGATAGATAGATAGATAGATAGATAGATAGATAGATAGATAAATAGATAGATAGATAGATAGATAGATAGATAGATCAGAAGATATATATATATATATATATATAGATAGATAGATAGATAGATAGATAGATAGATAGATAGATAGATAGATATATAGATAGATAGATAGATAGATAGATAGATAGATCAGAAGATAGATAGATAGATAGATAGATAGATAGATAGATAGATCAGAAGATAGATAGATAGATAGATAGATAGATAGATAGATAGATAGATTGATAGATAGATAGATAGATAGACAGATACATAGATAGATAGATAGATAGATAGATAGATAGATAGATAGATAGATAGATAGATAGATAGATAGATAGATAGATAGATAGATAGATAGATAGGCAGGCAAATAAAACATCAATTCTTAGTTTAACAAATTATTTGAAAAAAAAATGTATATCTTTTTTTTTTCTTTATACATTCCCAGAAAGCATTGCTAAGTGGAACAGCCTGGCTTACTTTCCAAATAAAGACTGTAAACTAGAGTGCTCATCCGTGTATGAACCAGTGTGTGGAACGAATGGCCGGACCTACTCCAACACCTGTAGGCTTGACCTTCGTAACTGCCGTAGAGAGGACAGTCCCAAAGTGACCGTCGCTTATTACGGAGAGTGTGCTGGCAGAATGCCAGCAGGAAACCGCGTGAGATAGCTGACCCCTGTGACTAGCTCTTATGTGACGAGATTGACCAATGGACATTTCGCTACAATTATAATGCGTTTTATTTAGACTATCCCGGTGTTATCTGAGACAAGAAAATGTTGTTTGTAAAATTTTGTGTATGTTTCGGATGTTGAAGATAATCTACATCCTAGTCCAAACCTCCCGCATAACGACTGTGAACGGCAGCGGGCAGGGTATGAACCCTGGACCATCGAGACATCCGAACGACAGTCTAGAGCGAATACGGCACGACGAGGCGACTATCCTGGAACAGGATATTCTGTTTGAACAAAAGTCAATTGAATGTTGTTATTTTTTTTTATACTTCGAAAGATTTAAAAAACTCTTTCATCCCACTATCGGTCAGAGTGTTACAAGATCATCTGTCATCATCGAGAAGTACATAGAAGTCTAATTCATAAAGCGCTGGTTGTGAGTGTATGTGTTTCATGTGTGAATGTTGTTCGTATTTGCATCTATAATGTTATTGTACAGTAGTTACGCTGAGGTTGTCAATAGTAGTGAAACTGAATTTCCATTTGATTGGATCAATAAAAATTATCTTATCTTATCTTATCTAAAGTTGCAATGACAAAAAGGGAAGTTTCACAATTTTGCAAATATAAGAAGGTCGTGTGCTAAAAAAAAATAAAATAAAATAGTCATATTCTTGTATTTATACAATTATTGTTTCCTCCAGCCCAATTGGAAGAATTAGCGATGAGAGGTGGATGAAGCTCAGCTAGGGCTTTCCCATGTATATATATATGGATTAAGTTTGTGTCCTCTTCTCGAGATTTCGTTGCTGCATGCTTTACGTTAAGAATTGATGACTGCAATTGTATTTTAAATGTCTGTACAACGTTATATGATTCTGTTATGCACTTAGCGAGATGGCAATAACGGTGGCAGCAGCAACAACGGCGGCAAGACCAATAGAGCCAGCAAAAACATCAACAGCTGCAGCATATTTGGCTAAAATTGTCACAAAAAAAAAAGAATAAGTCAAAAATCTATAATTAAAAAAAAATAGCTTTAAAAATATGATGTGTACTTTAATTTAGGATGTAGGCCTATATTTTAAACATAGGAAATTTTAAATACATGATGCAGACTTTGAACATATGATGTATATTTTAAACATAGGATGTAGACATTAAACATATGATGTATACTTTAAACATATGATGTATACTTTAAACATATGATGTATACTTTAAACATATGATGTATACTTTAAACATATGATGGATATTTTAAACATATGATGTATACTTTAAACATATGATTTTTTACTTTAAACATATGATGTTTACTATAACATAAACACAAAACTCAACTTTCATGTCCACAAATATGTTAAATAAAATAAAATGTTAACTGTTATCTTGTAATAAAGTGGTGTTTTTTTTTCTATCTCTAAATTAATTGATAAGAACAAAAAAGAAAAAGAAAGGGAAGAGAAAAAAAAGAAAGAAAAGAAAAAAAGAGAGAAAGAAAAAAAAAGAGAAAGGAAAGAAAAAAGAGAGAAAGAAAAGAAAAAAAAGGGAAAGAAAAGAAAAAAAAAGAGAAAAAACGAGAGAAAGAAAAGAAAAAAAAGAGAAAGAAAAGAAAAAACGAGAGAAAGAAAAGAAAAAAAAGAGAAAGAAAAGAGAAAAAGAGAGAAAGAAAAGAAAAAAAAGAGAGTAAGAAAAGAAAAAAAAGGGAAAGAAAAGAAAAAAAAAGAGAAAAAACGAGAGAAAGAAAAGAAAAAAAAGAGAAAGAAAAGAAAAAACGAGAGAAAGAAAAGAAAAAAAAGAGAAAGAAAAGAGAAAAAGAGAGAAAGAAAAGAAAAAAAAGAGAGTAAGAAAAGAAAAAAAAAGAGTAAGAAAAGAAAGAAAACAAAAGTTCCAATGTTATTTTAAATTCTTTTTTTTTTTCAAATTCATCTTTACTTCGAGATGTTATTTGTTTGTAACAATAAAGAATGTACTGGTTTGTAACAATTACCACTTCAAAATACCACTCCAATACAGACTTTTAGGCTAGCTCAAGTATTAGTTGTGTTTCTAAGCTATATTACACCATTAAGAGTCATGAGGTCAGCTTGTTTTTTGTTTGCGTGAATCCTAGCTAAGTTTGTCTCGCAGGTCGACCACCTCAACGCCAGGTAAGCAAGTGAAGTCCGTCTTGTAACTGCTGTGCATCAGAAGGTAAACACAGACCTGTCCACATTTATAACATTTCACATTTACCTAAGGGGGAATAAATCGTTGGGAGACGTGACGGAGTGAAAATGTTTACAGAGTACAGAGGATTTGTATATTAACTCTTTACCTCCGTAATTCTTTGTGCACATTCAGACGGAATTTCTCATTTCCCTACTATTTCAGTACAATATTATGATTAAGGTTCAACAGCTTTGTTCTTTGTGATCAGAAAATGTTTTATTTTGGTATAGAATTAAAGGGGGATGCATGCACCTTCTATATAACATAAAGTTTTTAAAATTAAACATTAATTTGATTTAATGAGGTCAAATCAACGATGATACCGTCGATTAGGAGAGAAAGAGTTAACGTTAATCAGTACAATTTGATTAGTTAGTCAGTACAATTTTATTAGTTAGTCAGTACAATTTGATTCTGTTCAACATCCGGTATATGCCCTTGAACAAATTACGTACAGTGTGATGATTTATGTTTCTTTATTGCCGGATATTTCTTCTTATATTAAAATGTAAATGTTTGTTTGTAAAATGTTTTACATGTTTCGGATGTTCCTTCAGAGTTGAAGATAGTTTACTTCCTAGTCCAAACCTCCCGCAGGACGACGGGGGATGGGAGCGGGCAGGATTTGAACCCTCGACCATCGATAAATCCGAACGACAGTCCAGCGCGCAAACCTCACGACCAGGCAGCCATCTACGGTTTAAAACCTAAAACAGCATCATCTTGCCAGAGATGTCTATAAACAACTTGACAACAAACGGAAGAAACATCTGTGTTCTTTTCATTCTTCTTGATTAAACTCCTTCAAACTAAACATAAACGTAGACTTTCAATTTAAAGCCAACTTGATTTAAATCTCTTGAGAATATAAAACTTTTTTACTAATACAACTTCAATTGTTATAACTTATTATTTAAACAACTTAACAATACAACTTGAACTATTGGACCCGCATCTGTTTAAAACCTCAGTACAACACAAGACCAGTTACAGTGCAAGGACCCAGACTAATTAGCTTTCCCCTAATTTATACTTTTCTAAACCGTACTTTCCAGAATCATATAAACCTGTCCCATGAATATTTATTTACTATGACCTTCTAGAAACTGACGTATGCTATTTTTTAAACCTCTTTCCCTGATTGAATGATTAGAATTCATGTGTATTTGTTCTGCGTCTTCTTTGAATTGACCCCGGTTTCTAGAAACAGATCGAATTAGGTCACAGTATCGATTCGTGACATACATTAAGAAAGATAACGCGAGATGAAGAAATGCAGAGGTGATAAAATGAAAAACGCAAGTTATTTTTAAAAAAAGAAGATGTTGAAATAAATTGTTGTAATAAACACAGTCAAGGACGCTAATGTGAACGTTAACTGTTAAATAATAAAAACAAAATGTAAAAGATTCTAGAAATAGAAAAATCACCCATTGGGTCAGAATTTGTGATTTTACCATCACAAAAGAGATACAAGACACCGATAGTAAAGACAAACAGACACAAACACTCTTTTGTTCCCCTGGCAATCAAATCATTAAATAGACAGCTTTTTAACATAGGTGGCAAGAACGCACTACAAACAGCGATGTCCTTGCGAACGCCGGTGTGGACAGTAGTATAGAGAGATTTCTTATGGTCCGACATGTGAACTGGGCAGGGCACGTATCCCGTATGGGAGACGAACGTATACCAAATACAGTCTTTTTTTTGGTGAGATAAAAGTTGGTCGACGTAACAGAGGCGCCACACGGAAACGCTTCAAAGATCAGCTTAGGCGTCAACTTGCTTTAACTGACATAGAAGACAGCACCTGGTTGCATGCTGCATCAGAACGAGACAGCTGGAGGTCACTCACAAAGGCCGCGGGATACACATTTGAGACCAAAAGAAAATCAGCTGCTGAGGACAGACGCAGACAACGAAAAGAAAATCTAAATCGACCATCTGTGGACAATGGCTATGCTTGATCTGGAAGAGGCAAAATATGTAGGTCACAGCTGGGGCTGCGCAGCCACAAGAAATACTGCATTCCTCACTAATCTTCAGACTCGAAGACAGGTCTTATTATAGCTATAATGTTTTGTTTGGTGTAATGCACACATTGTACGACAAATGTTCTTTTTGAATAATAAAGATAATTATAATAAGGACAGTTCCTCCTTTACAAAGATGATAAAGAGAGATAACTTTTCTCTTAATAACCAATGAATTACACATTTAAAAAAGAACATAAAAGAGTTATCCTTCCCTACCCCCCCCCCCCCCTCTTCCCAAGATTCAAGAAAAGCGAAAATAATCCTGTATCAATCTACTCAAGAGAAAATACATTTCTAGTTTGGGGATAATCAAATGTTAATCTACTTAAGAGTATATAAATTTCTAGTTTGGTGACATAGACCCAGACACGGTAAAATTAACAGACGACAGTTTGGACTAGAATACTGGATCAAGTTAGAGATAAGGTACAGGAAACATTTTAATTTGGTGATAAAGATCCAGACTTAAAAATAAAACATTAAGCAGTCTTGACTAGAATACTAGATCTAGTAAGAGGTATGTTATAGAAGATTCTAATATAGTGATTTAGATACACAACTTGAAACATAAAAGGACAGAGCCTAGACTAATGCACAAAATGCCTCTAAAGGTTTATTTTTTACAATACCTCTATTGAAGTCAGAACTACATGGAACCAGGAACCTGGAATCTGCACGGACGCTGATCGCAAAAAACAGTCAAACCAGTGTTTTCCCGAGGTGGTCAACGATCCGTTTTCAAGATCCGTGTACAGGTTATTGAGCCCACCCACCAAGAAGGTTCCAGGTTCCAATAAGTTATGAGTTGAATAGAGGTATTGCAAAAAATATGAAATCAATGGATTGATTACTGAAATATATGACTTTTATATTTAGTTGATTTTAAAGACTCGGTATGCACTTGTTTGAAGAGATTCTTGTTAAGATAAAACGAAACAGAAAATCCTGAGAATCCTGGTTAAGCGAATATAGGCCCATAGATCTTGTACACCTTTTAAATATTCCAATGATAAGCGTTAAGATCTAGACTTAGATACGATGAGCAAAAGTTGCTACAACATTAATTTATTATACACTTGAAACAATAAAGCCTCACATTCGGAAATTCCCGTGAGCGAAAGTCCTTTAAAGAACGCGACAGTCCTTTCAAAGCCGATACTAGACCTAGACCTTTATCTAAATCTCTAGCCAAATTTAATTATTTATTTTTTTTTTGGCTTGAAAAGTTATAACGGTCTGACTAGAGCTTTCCCAAATGTGGCCAACGTGCTAGTAATTCTTTTCTCAGCGATATATAAAGTCTAGCTTCTTTGCTGACTTTGCATTTTGTAAATTGCAACATTCGTTTAAACGTTAAATATTGTCTAATTTAACTCTTTCTCTCCGTAATTATTCACCACATTCTGGGGGAGTCAACGTTGGTATCGTCCGTTAGGAGAGAAAGAGTTAACATGAAATAGACAAATGACTGATGTAACGCTGTCTTAAGTCTGAGGCCTGTTACTGTGATTAGCAGCGAATATTCATCTACGCTGACAGATACACACTCACACTGACACATAAGACATACACATATGGCGTGACATGAACACACTGAGAAGTGTTTACTAGAATTATTTACAATTTCCTGATTTGAGCTTGTCAGATCCTGTTCCATTTAATTTCACCCAGTTCCTAGGGCCCCTAAAAGAGACCCTCTTAGCTTGACTATATAAACCTGTTAGCGCATTTAACCTTTACCAGAAGAAGTCGGTCTGAAGACAGCTGTAGGCAGAGGTTAAAAGGTAATAATTTTATTTTTCATTATTCACTCCCTTTATTTTCATTTCAAGAATCTGTGAGGACTTCCTCTTTCACCTCTGTACTAGTCACGTGACCTACTTTCTTTTCATCTGTTTGTTTCTCTCTGTTTTCTAAGCTCCTTCTTTTTCTTTTTCTAAGCTCCTTTTCTTATTTCTAAGCTCCTTATCTTTTTTCTAAGCTCCTTCTCTTTTTTTCTAAGCTCTTTCTCCTTCTTTTTTCTAAGCTCCTTCTCCTTCTTTTTCTAAGCTCCTTCTCTTTTTTTCTAAGCTCCTTCTTTTTTTTCTAAGCTCTTTCTCCTTCTTTTTTCTAAGCTCCTTCTCCTTCTTTTTCTAAGCTCCTTCTCTTTTTTCTAAGCTCCTTCTCTTTTTTCTAAGCTCCTTCTCTTTTTTTCTAAGCTCCTCTTTTTCTAAGCGCCTTCTCTTTTTTTTCTAAGCTCCTTCTCTTTTTTTTTATTCAAAATGTCACTCTTATACTTATACATACTCTCTCTTTTTTTAAATTCTTGATATCTTTTATTTTATTTTTTGTCTGTCTGTCTGTCTGCCTGTCTCTTTTTTTTCTCTTGCCCTTTGAACGTTTTTTATTTGCTTTCTGCATTTCTGATCCCTCCTTTTGACTTTCACTCTCTCTTCATTTCCGAGTCACTCCACTCTCCCCTTACACTCTACATCTTTGTCATTGTCTCTCTCTGTCTCTCTGTCTCTCTGCTCTGGAAACTTAAAATTTCTTTTTTTATTCCCTTCTTTTACTTTCTTTTTTTTTTTCTCTTTTTTTTTTTTACTCATCTTCTTGGTACAAAATGTTATCAATCCCTGACTGGAACTTTTTATTTTTTAATCAAAGGGAGAGAATGAAAATAATTCTTTAAATTTAATTACCTTCCCATTGATCTCCCAATACTCTCAATACGCTAACAAAAGAAAGACTATGTACATGTAGAGGCCGCACTTTGCTTATTGATCAGAATTGTACACTTCTTACATTCTAGAAATGGCATTTGACCAAGCTTATATCATCTCTGCCTGTCTTCTAGGAATTTTGTGCACACTATTTCGCCCACATCCATTATCGGTTCATGTTGAAACTTTACACAATTATTCATTGGGAGGCTCGGTGGCTGAGTGGTAAAGAGCTTGGCTTCCGAACCGGGGACTGGGGTTCGAATCCTGGTGAAAACTGGGGTTTTTATTTCGGGATCTTCGGGCGCCTCTGAGTCCACCCAGCTCTAATGGGTACCTGAAATTAGTTAGGGAAAAGTAAAGGCGGTTGGTCGTTGTGCTGGCCACATGACACCCTTGTTAACCGTAGGCCACAGAAGCATCTGCCCTATAGACCACAAGGTCTGAAATGGGAACTTTACTTACTTTTACTATTTCGTTCACACCCATAATCCTTCAATATTCAGAGATACGGATAACTTTTTTTTATGTGGTTGATTTTGCCCCCTTATATAATTATAAATTAGGGTCGTGTGGTTGAGAGGCTTATCATTTGGCTTCCGAACCTGAGTTCCTGGGTTTGAATCTTGGTGAATACTGGGATTTTGATTTTCGGTAATGTTAGGGCTCCCCTAAGTCCACCCAACTTTAATGAAAACTTCACTTTAGTTTGTGATAGTAAAGGCGGTTGGTCGCTGTGCTGGTCACGTAACAACCTGCTCGTTAACCGCTGGCCAATGAAACTAATGATGTTAACGTCATCAACTCCTGGATCGTAATATCTGAAAGGGGAAACTCTACTTTCACATTTGTAACTAATATTATTTTAATTTTAGTTTTGTAAATGTGATAATTTATTTTATTTCCTAATAAAATATTATACTTTTATCCACAGGAAGTCTATAAAAAAAAAAAAAAAAGAAAATGAAAATCGCTTTCATCCTTTTGTCTCTGACTTTCGCCACCATTATATTCAGCCAAAGTAAGTCTAGACATCATGTTAATAAATGCATACTTTGGTTAATTATAAAAGAAAATTAAACCGGCATGATTTAATAAATGTTATGGAAAAACAATTCAGAAAAAAGTACGAATCAAAAGAAAATTGTTATTTTTAAGAAATTAAGTTTCAGTTTTCCTTTCGCTTTGTTAGCGGCCCCTGAAAGGGGAATAGACGCTATTAATTTTATGTGGTCTGTCTGTCCGTCCATCCGTTCGTCCCGTTTAGATATCAGAAACTAAAAGAGAAAATGAAAATCAGACATCATGATAATTTAGATCATTCAAAGTCCTGATGCAACTGTTCCTTTTTACTTTTCCGAAAGTGAAGCATTTAATTTTTATAATTATGTATGCAAGCATATTAAAAACATAGATTCATCACTTTTTAAAGAAAAACTTCAGGGGAGGTAAGCTTCATTCATAAATTCTCGCATTGGTACAAAAAATTTGCATCTAAGGTCGCAATGGAAAAAATATCAATATATTATTATAAGAAATATTTTCCATTTACTAACTAACTCATGGAATTAAATACTGATTGAAATGTTGTTGTTTTTTTTAAAAGAAACAGTGTTACGTGAATTGCATAGAGATCGATGTCCTAATGCAATAATTTATTTGTGGACACACAAGTTATTTGAGATTGTAAAACCCTTTATAATAGATTTAATATCTCAATAAAAGAGGAAATGATTTCATCAATGGAAGCAAATTACACTCCCTGCAGTTTGAGGTTGGTTTAATTCATTAGCGTTAGATGCCTACCATGTAAAACATTTTCAAGCCTTTTTTTAAATCATCGCTAACAGATAAATTCCGAAATTGTATTAAACAACAAAACGAGCAAAGCAACTCCCTTTCGAAATCCAGCAAAGCTGAGCTTACAATAAGAGTTTAACATGCTGCTCATTATTTGTTTCACAAAACTTTTTCAAGATAAGCTTATTTTAGGCATGGCTTTGTATTTTATCTACAGATTTTTATAATTACATTTAAATATGAATGAAATATTGTAGGCTTAAATTTTAACAAGCTGTTGCCTTTGTAATACAACTCACAAGGTGAATAATGAATAGATCTGGATTATCTTTAGCTATATTACTTATGAAGCATTTGTAGCGTCCAACCACTGACAATGCCCCATATGTCGCACACAGGCTACTAGAGAGTTTTCGTCAAGACCGACTTGTGTCGATGTATTCATCGTTTAAAAAAAGTTAAAATATTGTTTTATAGGTTAGCTTTAGCGTTGTAATTTTTTTAAACATTTTTTTTAACATTTACATATTAATATATCAAACTAATGGATAAAATAATCTATAACCTAAAAAGCGTATTACTTAGGTTTTTTTTTTATCAAATCATAAATGTTTAAGCGCGCAGGAACGAAAGACAATAGTAACCCTTCAATTACAAAAACAGAGTAGTAATTTAAACATAGAAAATCAAATTCCCGAATCAATTTCTAACGTTGTTTCTGTTCTTAAATTAGAAGCAAGCTAACTCTAGTTTGTCTATATTTAGCTAGCCAGCGTTAATTTTGAAACAATTTGTTATTGTTTTATTTCAGTGCACCTTTAGTTTCTTCTTTCATCCTTTCATCCCCCTTTTATTCCCAGCGCCCCCTACCGCCCCCTATTGTGCTTAGCGCCCCCTACCGCCCCTTTGGCAACCAGCGCCCCCTAATTTCACGAAATTGCCCTAAGGGCGCGCTAGCGCCCCCGTTGAACCCGTTGAAGACACTGCACTAGATAAGACTAAATAGAGCCCATATCTATATCTATATCTATATATATATAGTATATATATTATAAATGTATTAATATTTTGAACAAAATTTTAATTATTAATGCAATAGCTTATCTTCTGACAGCTAAGGGATGCAGATTTATTTATTATGTAAACAGTAGTATCACATTAAGAAGTCAATTGGATACGAACAAAATAGTACACCATAACTCGGTACCAAAAGGCCTACTATTCCTGATCCTATTTCCAGTTTCTGAGATCCAAATGGGACGGACGGACGGACCGACAGACCTAAACAAAACTAATAGCGGCTATTCCCCATGCCGGGCCGCTAAAAATCAAAGCGCTTTGTGTTAATTTCTCTTTTAACCCATCCTAAAGACATGTCGACTATTATATATAATATTATTTGTTTCTTATAAACATTGAATCTTATTACATTATTACGCTTATCATTTCACAGACGTGAACGCTCAAGGCTACGGGAACCCGTGTAACAGAGCGTGCACCCGAGAGAACAACCCAGTTTGCGGCAGTAACGGCGTCACGTACAGCAACCCTTGCTTACTAAGAGTGTTTAACGACTGCGACAACCTGAACGGACCCCCTGTGACTATCCAGTACTACGGAGAGTGCAGAAGACCTCGACCTGGAGGCTATTAACTGGAACAAAGCTCCATACTTTTGTGACCTAATTGCGCAGGGCGTCACGTGAACTTATTAAATGTAATATGAACTAAGAAATGTGTTGTTGATTTTTTTTGAGTACTTGAATAGAACACTCATTGTCATTATGAACATCATCTGACCTTTGACTATTGTCATAGGGGACTCTGTGACAGTTCGCGTAACCAAATCCATCCATTTTTTTCCCCTGTCACTGACTGTTCTTAGCTGGATATCAAGAGAGAAGCCGGTCCAATTTTCACAAAGCTTATATCAACTCACTCTGTTTTATTGTCTTTCTGGCCAAAGTTTTTACACGTAATTTCTCGGTACCCAATCTTTAATAAAGCTGAAATTGAAAGTGGTTGCCGTTTTGTCTTGAGAAGACTGAGAAGGTTTGAGCCATGAGATCGAATTCAGGCCCTTTTTTATTTTTATAAATGCTTTTTTATTGTAAGCCTAGAATAGATCTATTACAAATTCAATTACATTCAATTCTATTACAAATTCAATTACATGACTGATCCAAACTAATACAACTTTGCTTAATATAAGCTTTGTTTTTTTAAAAAGTATTTTTATAATTTTTTTTTTGTTTACGTTATCCATCCTGCTTTTCTTTGGACAATACAATAAAATCTTTTAAATACGCGTCGACCTAGTGACAAAATAATTTTTAAAAATTCAAATTGCCATTGGTAGACTCAAGATGAAACTGCAAACATAGGCCTACAGAGTTGGAACTAGGTGTTGGCTGTAAGATGTCAATAGCCGTATGTAGAATACTCCTTTAATATTGCTGGTGTCATGTGACCAGCTTTGGTCGTGCATAGGGTTGTCAAAAATCTTCGCAATAAAAAGGAGGATAAAGAAAAGGGTAAAAAGGAGGACAAAAGGAGGACAAAGCCTTGCAAAGGAGGACAAAAATTGTCCAAATGAGCTTAAGCAACTGTAATTAAATTTAGTTGATTAAACATGTAGTCCCTCATAGGCATCAATGCAGCTTTATTACATAGCAACTTTTCCAGTGTCAGAGCATAGTTTAGTTCTCTCTTTTGACCACTGTGCCTTTATCAGCGAATACACTCTAATTCGGCCATCATAACCATATCATGTTTCGGTGTTTTTTCATTTCAATATAGCGTTCTACATCAATGATGTCCTTGTCTGCAACCGACTCGCAATAATTACAATCAACACAATGTTCAAAACGTTTTGCTTGCACTGAGTGTGGCAAAATATGTAGGTCACAGCTGGGGCTGCGCAGAAATACTGCAGTCCTCACTAATCTTCGGACTCGAAAACAAGCCTTATTATGTTCAAAACACGGATGCATAGTCTTTATTTCATCTGAAAATGTGCATCTTCTGTTAATTTTAAAATCTACACTTCCTCTTTATTTTAAAAGTTACATTTTCTCTTTGTTTTAAAAGGTTACAACTTCTCTTCATTTTAAAAGCTACAACTTCTCTTATTTTAAAAGTTACATTTTCTCTTTATTTCACTCTAACGTTAGCCAACATCTACGGTACAAATTCCAATTATTAAACACAAACATGTTGACCAACTATGTGTCACTAACATGTGCATTTATCATGCCACTTATTATAAAGTTTAACTGTGGCAGCATACAAATAAGATCAAAGCTTTACATCTTTTGATCTTATGATGCTAAGGAATTGTTTGTATCGAATTCCAAAATAATTCAAGTATTTAATTAGTAAACAACAGTGAAAAAGTCGGATCTATGGCACTTTAGCCTAATTCCGGCTGGACTGGGGGAACAGCCCCAAAAAGGGGTCCTCCTTTTGACGGAAGTCCGGTAAACCTACTTGCGTATCTATTTGGAGCCACAAACAAAAGATGAGTAGGCCTACTAAGAAAGCGCATTTTAGAAACGATGAGTCACGGGTTTGAATCTCGGTGCCGACCTCAGTTTTTTTAGATGGTCCCGTGTTCATTCAGTTCTAACAGTTATCGGACATGACTTAGAAAAAGTAATGGCGGTAGGTCGTTGTGCTGGCGACTCGGCACCCTCGTTAACCACCAGATATGGAGATAGGTGTGATACATTATCTGGTTTTATGTTAAGCAATCTCTACAGAGAACAATTTATATTATTCTCATTGTATTGATTGCGACTACTCTACAACAAGTAAAAAGAAGATTTATAAAAGATAATCTCTACAGTTTAATTGGTTTGCTAACTTTGAATACAAACATTGCAACACTTGTTTAACGTTTAGTATTGTCTATTTTAAATTGAAAAAAAGTCACAATTGATTGATGTAGCGTTGTCTTATGTCTAAGGTCTATTACTGCGATGCGATTAGCAGCGAACATTTATATACACACACATATACAAACAAACACGAACACATACGCATGCGCCGTAATATTAAAACACTTAGGCGTGTTTACCTG